>NW_024073905.1:0-3428 GCF_014754425.2 Oryx dammah
GATTGCAGCCATTCTGACTGGCGTGAAATGTCACCTCATTGTGGTCTTGATTTGCATTTCTCTGATAATGAGTGATGTTGAGCATCTTTTCATGTGTTTGTTAGCCATCCGTATGTCTTCTTTGGAGAAATGTCTATTTAGTTCTTTGGCTCATTTTTTGATTGGGTCGTTTATTTTTCTGGAATCGAGCTGCAGGAGTTGCTTGTATATTTTTGAGATTAGTTGTTTGTCAGTTGCTTCATATGCTATTATTTTCTCCCATTCAGAAGGCTGTCTTTTCACCTTGCTTATAGTTTCCTTTGTTGTGCAGAAGCTTTTAATTTTAATTAGATCCCATTTGTTTATTTTTGTTTTTATTTCCAGTATTCTAGGAGGTGGATCATAGAGGATCCTGCTGTGATTTATGTTGGAGAGTGTTTTGCCTATGTTCTCCTCTAGGAGTTTTATAGTTTATGGTCTTACATGTAGATGTTTAATCCATTTTGAGTTTATTTTTGTGTATGGTGTTAGAAAGTGATCTAGTTTCATTCTTTACAAGTGGCTGACCAGTTTTCCCAGCACCACTTGTTAAAGAGATTGTCTTTAATCCATTGTATATTCTTGCCTCCTTTGTCAAAGATAAGGTGTCCATATGTGTGTGGATTTATCTCTGGGCTTTCTATTTTGTTCCATTGATCTATATTTCTGTCTTTGTGAAAGTACCATACTGTCTTGATGACTGTGGCTTTGTAGTAGAGCCTGAAGTCAGGCAAGTTGATTCCTCCAGTTCCATTCTTCTTTCTCAAGATTGCTTTGGCTATTCGAGGTTTATTGTATTTCCATACAAATCGTGAAATTCTTTGTTCTAGCTCTGTGAAAAATACCGCTGGTAGCTTGATAGGGATTGCATTGAATCTGTAGATTGCTTTGGGTACTATACTCATTTTCACTATATTGATTCTTCCAATCTATGAACATGGCATATTTCTCCATCTATTAGTGTCCTCTTTGATTTCTTTCATCAGTGTTTTATAATTTTCTATATATAAGTCTTCAGTTTCTTTAGGTAGATATATTCCTAAGTATCTTATTCTTTTCCTTGCAATGGTGAATGGAATTGCTTCCTTAATTTCTTTTTCTACTTTCTCATTATTAGTGTATAGGAATGCAAGGGATTTCTGTGTGTTGATTTTATATCCTGCAACTTTACTATATTCATTGATTAGCTCTAGTAATTTTCTGGTGGAGTCTTTAGGGTTTTCTATGTAGAGGATCATGTCATCTGCAAACAGTGAGAGTTTTACTTCTTCTTTTCCTATTTGGATTCCTTTTATTTCTTTTTCTGCTCTGATTGCTATGGCCCAACCTTCCAGAACTATGTTGAATAGTAGCAGTGAAAGTGGGCACCCTTGTCTTGTTCCTGACTTTAGGGGAAATGCTTTCAGTTTTTCACCATTGAGGATAATATTTGCTGTGGGTTTGTCATATATAGCTTTTATTATGTTGAGGAATGTTCCTTCTAGTCCTGCTTTCTGGAGAGTTTTTATCATACATGGATATTGAATTTTGTCAAAGGCCTTCTCTGCATCTATTGAGATAATCATATGGCTTTTATTTTTCAATTTGTTAATGTGGTGAATTACATTGATTGATTTGCAGATATTGAAGAATCCTTGCATCCCTGGGATAAAGCCCACTTGGTTATGGTGTATTATCTTTTTAATGTCTTGTTGGATTTTGATTGCTAGAATTTTGTTAAGGATTTTTGCATCTGTGTTCATCAGTGATATTGGCCTGTAGTTTTCTTTTTTTGTGGCATCTTTGTCAGGTTTTGGTATTAGGGTGATGGTGGCCTCATAGAATGAGTTTGGAAGTTTGCCTTCCTCTGCAATTTTCTGGAAGAGTTTGAGTAGGATAGGTGTTAGCTTTTCTCTAAATTTTTAGTAGAATTCAGCTGTGAAGCTGTCTGGACCTGGGCTTTTGTTTGCTGGAAGATTTCTGATTACAGTTTCAATTTCCGTGCTTGTGGTGGGTCTGTTAAGATTTTCTATTTCTTCCTGGTTCAGTTTTGGAAAATTGTACTTTTCTAAGAATTTGTCCATTTCTTCCATATTGTCCATTTTATGGGCATATAATTGCTGATAGTAGTCTCTTATGATCCTTTGTATTTCTGTGTTGTCTGTTGTGATATCTCCATTTTCATTTCTAATTTTATTGATTTGATTCTTCTCCCTTTGCTTCTTGATGAGGATGGCTAATGGTTTGTCAATTTTATTTATCCTTTCAAAGAACCAGCTTTTGGCTTTGTTGATTTTTGCTATGGTCTCTTTTGTTTCTTTTTCATTTATTTCTGCCCTAATTGTTAAGATTTCTTTCCTTCTGCTAACTCTGGGGTTCTCCATTTCTTCCTTTTCTAGTTGCTTTAGGTGTAGAGTTAGGTTATTTATTTGACTTTTTTCTTGTTTCTTGAGGTATGCCTGTATTGCTATAAACTTTCCTCTTAGCACTGCTTTTATAGTGTCCCACAGGTTTTGGGTTGTTGTGTTTTCATTTTTATTAGTTTCTATGCATATTTTGATTTCTTTTTTGATTTCTTCTGTGATTTGTTGGTTATTCAGCAGCGTGTTGTTCAGCCTCCGTATGTTGGAATTTTTAATTGTTTTTCTCCTGTAATTGAGGTCTAATCTTAATGCATTGTGGTCAGAAAAGATGCTTGGAATAATTTCAATTTTTTTTAATTTATCAAGGTTAGATTTATGGCCCAGGATGTGATCTCTCCTGGAGAAGCTTCCGTGAGCACTTGAGAAAAAGGTGAAATTCATTGTTTTGGGGTGAAATGTCCCATAGATATCAATTAGGTCTAACTGGTCTATTGTATAATTTAAAGTTTGTGTTTCTTTGTTAATTTTCTGTTTAGTTGATCTGTCCATAGATGTGAGTGGGGTATTAAAGTCTCCCACTATTATTGTGTTATTGTTAATGTCCCCTTTCATACTTGTTAGCATTTGTCTTACATATTGTGGTGCTCCTATGTTGGGTGCATATATATTTATAATTGTTATATCTTCTTGGATTGATTGTTTAATCATTATGTAGTGGCCTTCTTTGTCTCTTTTCACAGCCTTTGTTTTAAAGTCTATTTTATTGGATATGAGTATTGCTACTCCTGCTTTCTTTTGGTCTCTATTTGCATGGAATATCTTTTTCCAGCCCTTCACTTTCAGTCTGTATGTGTCCCTTGTTTTGAGGTGCGTCTCTTATAGGCAGCATATATAGGAGTCTTGTTTTTGTATCCATTGAGCCAGTCTTTGCCTTTTGGTTGGGGCATTCAACCCATTTACGTTTAAGGTAATTATTGATAAGTGTGATTCCATTGCCATTTACTTTATTGTTTTGGGTTTGGGTTTATACGCCCTTTTTGTGTTTCCTATCTAGAGAATATCCTTTAG
>NW_024073906.1:0-3582 GCF_014754425.2 Oryx dammah
GTACATGCTTTCTTTGGAAAAATGTCTGTTCAGTTCCTCTACTCATTTTTTAAATCAGGTTGTTTTGTGAGTTCTTTTTATGTTTTAGATATTAACCCCTGTTCTGAGACATGATTTACAAAATTCCCTCCCATCCTGTAGGCTGTCTTTTCATTTCACTGGCTGTTTCTTTCACTGTGCAGAAGCTTTTGTCTGATGCAGTTCCATTTGTTGATTGTGTTGTTGTTTGTGGTTTTGATGTCATACCTAAAATATCAATGAAAGACCAGTATTGAGGAGTGTCTTCTCATTGTTTCCTTCTAGGAGTTTTATGGTTTCAGATCTTATACTTGTTTATCCATTTTGAATTAATTTTCTGAATTTTGCAAAATAGGAGTCCAATTTCACTTTTCTGCATGTGGTTTGTCAATTATTCTAACACCACTGTTGAAGAGGTTGTCTTCTTTTCCTATTGGATGTTCCTGCCTCCATTGTTAGATTTTAGCTGACTGTATATGCAGGGGTTTAATTTGGGGCTTCCATTAGTCTATGGGTCTATTTTTACGTCAGTATTATACTGATTTAATTGCTATAGTTTTGTAGTATAGCTTAAAATGAGAAACTATGATGCTTATCGTTTTGTTTTTCTTTCTCATGATTGCTTTGGCCATTTGGAATCTTTAGTCATTTCATCCAAATTTTAGGATTGTTTTTTCTCTTTGTATAAAAATGCCATTGGGATTTTGATAAACAGTTATCTGACATTTAACAAAATTAACTCTTCTAATAATGAACACAGGATGTCTTCTTTCCATTTATTTGTGTCTTCTTTGATTTCTTTCCAGAAAGTCTTGCAGTTTCTGTTGTACGGATCTTTCATTTTTGTGGTTAGACTTATTCGTAGCTTTTCCATTGTATTTGATGCTATTGTGAATCTTTCTGTGAGCTTTCTTTAATTGTTCTCCACATGTTTCATTGTTCATTTTAGAAAAACAACTGATTTCTGTGCATTGGTTTTTATATCCTGCAAATTTTCTAAATTCTTTGATTATATCCAACAGATTTCTAGTTGAGTTTAGAATTTTCAATATATAAGATCATAATCATCAGTAAATAGAAAACAGTTACATCTTTTTTTCAATTTTTTTTTCACTTTATCTCTTTTTGTTTGTTTTGTTTTGTTTTTCCTTTATGGAATCCATTTTTAAAATTTTTACTTGGCATTTAATTACTTTACAATATTGTAGTGTTTTTTGCCGTACATTGACATGAATCAGCCATGGGTGTACATGTGTTCCTGATCCCAAACCCCCTTCCCACCTCCCTCTCCATCCCATCCCTCTGGCTCAACCCAGTGCACCAGCTCTGAGCACCCCCTCTCGTCTTATGCATCGAACCTGGACTGGTGGTCTGTTTCAAATATGATATTATACATGTTTCAATGCTATGCTTTCAGATCATCCTACCCTCGCCCTCTCCCACAGAGTCCAATAGACTGTTCTATACATCTGTGTCTCCTTCACTGTCCCGCTTATAGGGTTATCATTACCGTCTTTCTAAATTCCATATATATGCATTATTATACTGTATTGGTGTTTTTCTTTCTGACTTACTTCACTCTGTTTAATAGGCTCCGGTTTCATCCACCTTATTAGAACTGATTCAAATGTATTATTTTTAAGAGCTGAGTAATACTCCATTGTGTATATGTACCACAGCTTTCTTATCCATTCATCTGCTGACGGACATCTAGGTTGCCTCCATGTCCTGGCTATTATAAACAGTGCTGGGATGACCATTGGGGTACACGTGTCTTTCAGTTCCTCAGTGTGTATGCCCAGCAATGGGATTGCTGGGTCCTGTGGCAGTTCTATTTCCAGTTTTTTAAGGAATCGCCACACTGTTCTCCATAGTGGCTGTACTAGTTTGCTTTCCCACCAAACAGTGTAAGAGGGTTCCCTTTTCTCCACACCCTCTCCAGCATTTATTGTTTGTAGACTTTTGGATCGCAGCCATTCTGACTGGTGGGAAATGGTACCACATTGTGGTTTTGATTTGCATTTCTTTGATAATGACTGATGTTGAGCATCATTTCATGTGTTTGTTAGCCATCTGTATGTCTTCCCTGGGGAAATGTCTGTTTAGTTCTTTGGCCCATTTTCTGATTGGGTTGTTTATTTTTCTGGAATTGAGCTGCATGAGTTGCTTGTATATTTTTGAGATGAATTCTTTGTCAGTTGCTTCATTTGCTATTATTTTCCCCACTCTTTCCCACTCTGAAGACTGTCTTTTCACCTTGCTTATAGTTTTCTTTTTTGCGCAAAAGCTTTTAAGTTTAATTAGGTCCCATTTGTTTATTTTTGCTTTTATTGCCATTACTCTGGGAGGTGGGTCATAGAGGATCCTGCTGTGATTTATTTTGGAGAGTTTTTTGCCTATGTTTTCCTCTAGGAGTTTTATAGTTTCTGGTCTTACAGTTAGATCTTTAATCCATTTTGAGTTTATTTTTGTGTATGGTGTTAGAAAGTGATCTAGTTTCATTCTTTTACAAGTGGTTGACCAGTTTTCCCAGCACCACTTGTTAAAGAGATTGTCTTTTCTCCATTGTATGTTCTTGCCTCCTTTGTCAAAGATAAGGTGTCCATATGTGTGTGGATTTATCTCTGGGCTTTCTGTTTTGTTCCCTTGATCTATATTTCTGTCTTTCTGCAGTGCCACACTGTCTTGGTGACTGTAGCTTTGTAGTAGAGCCTGAAGTCAGGCACGTTGACTCCTCCAGTTCCATTCTTCTTTCTCAGGATTGCTTTGGCTAACTGAAGGGTCATTGCTTCACAATGTTGTATTGGTTTCTGCTGTGCAACAACACTGAATCAGCTGTAAGTATATGAATATCCCCTCCCTCTGGAAGCTCCTTCCCTCTCCTCCCCCATTCCACCCCTCTAGTTTGTCACAGAGCATCCGGCTGAGCTACCTGTGTTATGCAACAACTTCTTGTTTTCTAATTTACATGTCTTTTATTTCTTTCTTTTGCCTAATTGCTGTAGTTGGCACTTCCAGAATTCTGAATAAGAGTAATGAGAGTTAGCACTCTTATCTTGTTCCTGGTATTAGGGGGGGAAGCTTTCGTGTTTTCTCCATTGAGTGTAATGTTAGGTCTGGGTTTGTTGTATATGCCCTTTATATGTTGAGGTGTGTTCTTTCTAACCTCAGTCTACTGAGGTTTTTTTTTTTTTTTTAATCATGAAGCAATGTTATATTTTGTTAATGCTTTTACTACATCTATTGAAATGATCATATTATTTTTAACTTTCATTCTATTAATGTGGAGTATCACATTTTATTTGCGTATGTTGAACCCTCCTTGCATCCCAGGGAAAAACCCCACCTGGTTATGGTAGTATAATCCTTTTAAGGTGTTCTTGAATTTGATTTACTAATATTTTGTTGAGAGTTTTTGTATCTATGTTTACCAAGGATATTGGCCTGTAGTTTTGTTTTCTTGTAGTGTGCTTATCTGTCCATATAAGGGCAATGCTTGCCTCATATGAAAAGTTTGGACATACTTCTACCTCTTCAAATTTTGGAAGACTTTAAGAAGGATTG
>NW_024073907.1:0-3581 GCF_014754425.2 Oryx dammah
CACTCACCTAGAGCCAAACATCCTGGAATGTGAAGTCAAGTGGGCCTTAGAAAGCATCACTACGAAGAAAGCTAGTGGAGGTGACGGAATTCCAGTGGAGCTATTTCAAATCGTGAAAGATGATGCTGTGAAAATGCTGCACTCAATTTGCCAGCAAATTTGGAAAACTCAGCAGTGGCCACAGGACTGGAAAAGGTCAGTTTTCATTGCAATCCCAAAGAAAGGCAATGCCAAAGAATGCTCAAACTACCGCACAATTGCACTCATCTCACACGCTACTAAACAATGCTCACAATTCTCCAAGCCAGGCTTCAGCACTACGTGAACCGTGAACTTTCAGACATTCAAGCTGGTTTTAGAAAAGGCAGAGGAACCAGAGATCAAATTGCCAACAGCCGCTGGATCATCGAAAAAACAAAAGAGTTCCAAAAAGAAACCATCTATTTCTGCTTTATTGACTATGCCAAAGCCTTTGATTGTGTGGACCACAATAAACTGTGGAAAATTCTTTAAGAGATGGGAATCGCAGATCACCTGACCTGCCTCTTGAGAAACCTGTATGCAGGTCAGGAAGCAACAGTTCGAACTGGACATGGAACAACAGACTGGTTCCAAATAGGAAAAGGAGTCCGTCAAGGCTGTGTATTGTCACCCTGCTGATTTAACTTCTGTGCAGAGTACATCATGAGAAGCGCTGTGCTGGAAGAAGCACAAGCTGGAATCAAGATTGCTGGGAGAAATATCAATCACCTCAGATATGCAGATGACACCGCCCTTATGGCAGAAAGTGAAGAGGAACTAAAAAGTCTCTTGATGAACGTGAAAGTGGAGAGAGAAAAAGCTGACTTCAAGAACAACATTCAGAAAATGAAGATCATGGCATCTGGTCCCATCACTTCATGGCAAATAGATGGGGAAAGAGTGGAAACAGTGTCAGACTTTATTTTGGGGGGGTTCCAAAATCACTGCAGGTGGTGACTGCAGCCATGAAATTAAAAGACGCTTAGCCCTTGGAAGAAAAGTTATGACCAACCTAGATAGCATATTGAAAAGCAGAGTCATTACTTTGCCAACAAAGGTCCGTCTAGTCAAGGCTATGGCTATAGCTTGCCAGGCTCCTCTGTCCAGGGGATTCTCCAGTCAAGAACATTGGGATGGGTTGCCATTTCCTTCTCCAGGGGATCTTCCCAACCCAGGGACTGAACCCAGGTCTCCTGCATTGCAGGCAGATTCCTCACCCTCTGAGCCACCGGGGAAGCCCAAATGTCTCTAAAATCCATGATTATTTCACAAGGCTAATAGGTAGACTAAAATGGTTATTAGTGTGGAAATGGTTTCAGCAACTCAGGGAATGGAGCAAAAGCCAAGTGCTTAATAAGACATTGTCTGGACACTCTCCAGGGAGGGAGAGATGGAAATCCTGGGAAGTGGCTTGCATCAGGAAGATTCCAGACTCCTGTGGGATCGTAGCATAATGGAGGACAGAGACAGCTGTCAAAGCCAGAGACCTTTTGCTGTGATTCAGCAGGGAGAGCATGAGGTGTGCCCAAGAGGACAGAAAAGACAAAAGAAACCAGA
Organism: Oryx dammah; assembly: GCF_014754425.2. Classification (NCBI taxonomy): domain Eukaryota; kingdom Metazoa; phylum Chordata; class Mammalia; order Artiodactyla; family Bovidae; genus Oryx; species Oryx dammah. The sequence goes on from NW_024073907.1 coordinate 1,579, forward strand.
GAAAGATAGTCAAGTCCTGAGACACAGTAAAACCCGAGTCTGAGGAGTCAAGAAAAAACAGGCCAAGATGACTCAGGTCCCACGAAAGGGATGAGTGAAAAGTCACTTCACGTTTTTGTGGAAATCTATTCCAAAAACTGAGTTTTGTATTTTCTATTTGTCCAACTCAAACTATTGGGGGATGTCAAAAAAATCTTTAAAAGTTTATATTTAATAAAATTCTATAGAGTGAATATTTAGCATCCAGGCAGAGAGACTGTGTGCACCCTGCTTATCTTTACTACTGGGCACAAATTTCTGGCCTTTAATCCTATTATTTTCAATTAATAAAATGGACATGACATTTTTCAGATTTGCTTAAAGTTTAAGTGTTTTGAGCAAAGATTGTGGGCAACTTTGCTTAAAGGCTGTTTGAAGGGTTAACAGGACTTTTCAGGTGGTGCTAGTGGTAAAGGACCCTCCCTGTCAATGCAGGAGACCTAAGAGCTGCTGGTTCCATCTCTGGGCCAAGAAGAGTCTCTGTAAGAGAGCATGGCAACCCACTCCAGTATTCTTGCCTGGCGAATCCCATGAACAAAGAAGCCTGGTGGGCTAAGGTCCATAAGGCTGCAAAGAGTTCGTCGTGACTGAAGCCACTTAGCAGGCAACAAGCGCAAATGGTTGACACGCCTTAGAAGGGAGAGGTTGGCTACTGCCCTGTAGGGACTCGAGGTTGTCCCCTGCGATCAGGGCCATGTACTCAGATTCTAGGCTTCTTTTCTCCGAAAGAGACTTTGTTTCTATTCCAGAAGAAAATACAGGATCTTTCTTACTGAGGAGGAGAGCAGGAGTAGATGTGTCAGCCATCTCTTTAAGCTCTGAGTTTCATAACCTGGAATTTATGCATAAACCCCACTGCACAGACAGGTACACAGGCCTCTACCCTCTCCCCCTATGGGGAACCAGGGCTAAGTTTACTTGGCAACAAAACAGTCTCATCCTTGATCCAGAGATCTCATGATGGGATGGTGTGTGTACAGTTGGCTAGCATGTATGTTTGTATGCATACATATACATTTGTATACTGGTATAAATGCATGTTACCCAGGTATATGTGCACACTCATAAAGACTCACATAAATAACTGTGGTAAGGTAACTCGTTAACTCGCAAGTAGGATCTCAGACCTGTCAGAATTTCAGACAAAATACTGAGAAATGGATCAACAGAAGCAGTGGGATGTCTCAAGATCAGGGTAAAAGGATGGTGACTTCCCCCACCTCCAGTCGCTCACTTGCTCTGATGAAACAAGCTGCCATGTTTTGTGCAGCCCTATGGAGAGGCCCGGCAATCTTGATTCCAGCTTGTGTTTCTTCCAGTACAGCGTTTCTCATGATGTACTCTGCATCTAAGTTAAATAAGCAGGGTGACAGTATACAGCCTTGACGTACTCCTTTTCCTATTTGGAACCAGTCACAAGCTGGAATCAAGATTGCCGGGAGAAATATCAATCACCTCAGATATGCAGATGACACCACCCTTATGGCAGAAAGTGAAGAGGAGCTAAAAAGCCTCTTGATGAAAGTGAAAGAGGAGAGCGAAAAAGTCGGCCTAAAGCTCAACATTCAGAAAATGAAGATCATGGCATCCGGTCCCATCACTTCATGGGAAATAGATGGGGAAACAGTGGAAACAGTGTCAGACTTTATTTTGGGGGGCTCCAAAATAACTGCAGATGGTGACTGTAGCCATGAAATTTGAAGACACTTACTCCTTGGAAGAAAAGTTATGACCAACCTAGATAGTATATTCAAAAGCAGAGACATTACTTTGCTGACTAAGGTCCGTCTAGTCAAGGCTATGGTTTTTCCTGTGGTCATGTATAGATGTGAGAGTTGGACTGTGAAGAAGGCTGAGCACCGAAGAATTGATGCTTTTGAACCGTGGTGTTGGAGAAGACTCTTGCGAGTCCCTTGGACTGCCAGGAGATCCAACCAGTCCATTCTGAAGGAGATCAACCCTGA
>NW_024073908.1:0-3581 GCF_014754425.2 Oryx dammah
GCCTGCACTTCACTGCGTGCCGGCTGCTCCTTGGCGAACACCACCGAAGGCTCTGGGGACAGAGGGGGATACACAGGGTCAGAGACCCCATCTCAGTCAGGAGGGCAGCCCCGCGCAAAGACGACCTGGATGGGGAGGTGGTAGGGGGCTGGGCAGGAGGCACAGAGCTGGAGACTTCTCAGGCTCTGCACCAGCCCTGTGCCCTGCAGAGGACCCCCGCCTTTCTCAGCAACAGGGACACAATTCACACATTTTCCCTCAGGTCCCTGCGAGCAGGTCCCGGGTGGGAGGTCCTGAGAACAGACGTGTACTCTGCTCATGACATCTGCAGGTCTCAATGCAACGACTCCCCATCCTTTCTAGATGGTGCCCCAGTCTTCTCCATACGATTATGCGGGAACTTTTCACCCGCGATCCGTGGAGATGGTTGAGGCTCAGCGCCCTTGCCTACTCTTAGAACTGTCAGCTGGTGGCAGTCTGGGGGAGTGCTTGCACCTCCCTGTGGCTCTCTTTAGCGTAGCACCTTCCCCTTAGGACTGGGCTTGCCATTACTGTTTTCTTCTTCCTCCTGACATGAGTCAAATCTTTTGCCCACTTGCCACTAGTAGGCGCTCTCTTTTGTTGATTCAACCCTGGCCAATTTTTACATATTTACGTGCCAGAGAATGACAAACAGGTAAATTTTAAGCATATTCCCTACCATGTGACTCGTATCTTCACTCTCTGATCCAGTCCTCTGTTAAGTCAAAATTTTCCTTCCAATAGTGTGACAATGTCCATTTCCTCCCTTTGCGTTTACAGCATTTGTGTTCTACTTAAGAAATCTTTCCTTACGCTAACACTTTGAAGAAACCATGTTATTATCTGAGGGTTTTTTGGTTTTACCCTTTACTCTGAGGTTTCTAACCCACCCTGACTTGACTTCTGTGTATGGTGTGAATCGTTAGTACAATTTAAGAGTTCTGTGTGGTTCAGTGATCCACCTACCATTTCTTTCTACAACATTCTCCCTCGACTTCCTGAACAGACAACACAGTAACAATCGAAAGGTGTTGGGAGAGGGAGGGATGGTGGTGCCGGGAAGTCATTTGTGAATTGTTTCTGAACTCAGTTTTCTGTTCCTCCAGTGTGATAACTATCCCCGCACTGGGACCCCCTTGGCTTGAGAATTTTAGCCTTATGATAATTCTTGACATCACGTCCCAGTAAAGACTCCCACTCTGATTTTCTGCAAGAAAACACCACATTGGCTGTGCCTTACCTTTGAATCTGCCCGGTTCTCCTTCATCTGACCCACCCCCTAAAAAACTGGTTTCAATTTTTATTGTTAATAAACACCTTTGAATTTTTCCCCTTGAATTTCTATCCATCTATTTCAACCTCTGACTGCCTCTTCAAGAATCTTGAATAATGTCTCACACACAGACCCTTAGCAACTTTCATCAGGCCTGGAAATTAGAAACATGATACAATTGTGCTAGTCTAACTCTTTCACACAAATTTAATTTTCCAAGTGGTCCCTGCCAGGACTCAGATGTAGAAATAATTTCTGCATACTGATATTTTTACACACTTATCTTACTCAAGTAACCAATGCAACCTAATCATTTATCTCTGGGATTGTCTGAGTTGATCATCACACCAAATCCCATCTTCAGTTTTTCAAAACTTCTTGCCAATGACTTTATTGTCCTCCTTACTGAACTCAGTGGGTAGAGTGGCCTGAATGTGCCGTCCCTCACATCAAAGATCGCCAGGTATACCATGAGTGGGATGTTGTTGTTTTTGCCAGAATGCAATAAAAATTAAAAATAAGAAGATATCTTTTATACAGTTTACTAAGAATTTTACGACAGAAACTGATGCTCAATTTTATCAAACATTTTGTCTCAGTGTAAGAGATGCAAGTTTAATCAACCATTTGCTTCTGTACTCACGGAGATGATCATTTTGCATTCAATCCAATGTCAAGCTTTCTATCAATGTTGTCAACATTAATACAACATGCAATTCTGAACTACGACTTTCACCACTGATCTCAACCCCTGGATACACTGCTGAATTTTGTTAACATGTAATTCATAATTTTGACACTCGCAGTAGGTTGGTCTGGTATTTCATCCTCCCTTTGACTTTCTGGGGTGATTTCGGTATCAATGTTATATTCTGTACTTGAACAGTGATGGAAGGTATCTCATTCTTCTTTCTCTAGGAACATCTCCAAACATGGAATAACAATTTCCTGAATATTTTATACAGTTTACCAGAGAACTAGAAGGCTGACAAGCCTTTCATTATTTGTCTTATTGATTGCAAGTCCTCCAATTCTTTGAGTTTTCTTTATCTTTGCATGTCTGATTTTCAGCTATTGTACTAGGTTTTAGACACATTTTACAATGTTTCAAAGGTTTTTACCTTAAAGTACTCTTCAATGTGCTTCAGAAAGCACATTCTACAAAGATGCATGGTGGAATCTGGGGGTATACACACCCACACATTCTGCTACACTGGCACGGCCTCAAACTCTTAGGGGTTGCCACCTAGGAGTTAATGTGGCATGGAAGCCCACTCCTATTCTGCAGGAAGACTTTCTTCCCAGAAGAAGAATAACCTGATTTCTTAGACTGCCCAATATTTCAGCCATGAGAAAGAGACACTCCGTGACCACTAGGAAAATGCAAGGCAAGAAACGCTGCTTTGCCAGTCAGAGGCTTGCAGGACAGTCCGCACTGATGAGGCAGAAGTGACTTTTTCCTTTCCATTCCTCAATTCTTCAGCGTCATGCCAAGGGGAATACTCACCTGAAACATCCAACCCTTTTCAAAACAAAGGAAAATCATATTTTATCTCAGAAGATCACCCTAAATAGCACAGGTGACCCTCTACCATCATCATTTCTTTCTTCCTTTCACAAGGCAGTGATAATAAAAAGTCGCCTATTTCTTGGTACCTACCAGTAACCAGACCTTCGAAGCTATAGAGGAAAAGGAATCCCAGAAACCTCAAATTTCATCATCCAAAGTTTACTCCTAAGAGAATTCCAAGTAGGACTGTGTGGCCAATATTTTCCTTAATCCAGGATCGAACAAACTGAAACAGCCCTGGCCAGCTGAGACCAGCATGAGGTTATAGATGAGGGTGAGTACTAGTTCTCAGGACAGACATATGATGGGAGGAGACAATTATAACCCAGGCCTACCTCAGCCCCCAAACATCAGGGAGAGCCAGGGTCCTAACAGCAGCAACAACAGAAAGGTTCTGGGCAGGTGCTAATAAGACAGTGTGACTGAGCCTCATTGGCAGGAAACAGATAGATATACACAGGCCCTCTTCTTTCCACGAGAACCCTCCCCATCCAGCCTTCCCTGGAGCCAAAATAGGTATCAAGATGGGACATAGATGCCTGGAAGGTGTGAAGTCCTAAAGGTTACAGACGACTACACAAGTCTGGTGAGGCTGGAACCCAGTGCCCTCATCACCTGCACACGGGCCAGCTCAGCGCCCTCCTCCAGGACTGACCTGTGACATCCAGGTGGAAGGAGACCTTCTGGCCCCCGGCCTCGCAGCTGTACTCCCCGGCG
>NW_024073909.1:0-3581 GCF_014754425.2 Oryx dammah
CGCCGGGGAGTACAGCTGCGAGGCCGGGGGCCAGAAGGTCTCCTTCCACCTGGATGTCACAGGTCAGTCCTGGAGGAGGGCGCTGAGCTGGCCCGTGTGCAGGTGATGAGGGCACTGGGTTCCAGCCTCACCAGACTTGTGTAGTCGCCTGTAACCTTTAGGACTTCACACCTTCCAGGCATCTATGTCCCATCTTGATACCTATTTTGGCTCCAGGGAAGGCTGGATGGGGAGGGTTCTCGTGGAAAGAAGAGGGCCTGTGTATATCTATCTGTTTCCTGCCAATGAGGCTCAGTCACACTGTCTTATTAGCACCTGCCCAGAACCTTTCTGTTGTTGCTGCTGTTAGGACCCTGGCTCTCCCTGATGTTTGGGGGCTGAGGTAGGCCTGGGTTATAATTGTCTCCTCCCATCATATGTCTGTCCTGAGAACTAGTACTCACCCTCATCTATAACCTCATGCTGGTCTCAGCTGGCCAGGGCTGTTTCAGTTTGTTCGATCCTGGATTAAGGAAAATATTGGCCACACAGTCCTACTTGGAATTCTCTTAGGAGTAAACTTTGGATGATGAAATTTGAGGTTTCTGGGATTCCTTTTCCTCTATAGCTTCGAAGGTCTGGTTACTGGTAGGTACCAAGAAATAGGCGACTTTTTATTATCACTGCCTTGTGAAAGGAAGAAAGAAATGATGATGGTAGAGGGTCACCTGTGCTATTTAGGGTGATCTTCTGAGATAAAATATGATTTTCCTTTGTTTTGAAAAGGGTTGGATGTTTCAGGTGAGTATTCCCCTTGGCATGACGCTGAAGAATTGAGGAATGGAAAGGAAAAAGTCACTTCTGCCTCATCAGTGCGGACTGTCCTGCAAGCCTCTGACTGGCAAAGCAGCGTTTCTTGCCTTGCATTTTCCTAGTGGTCACGGAGTGTCTCTTTCTCATGGCTGAAATATTGGGCAGTCTAAGAAATCAGGTTATTCTTCTTCTGGGAAGAAAGTCTTCCTGCAGAATAGGAGTGGGCTTCCATGCCACATTAACTCCTAGGTGGCAACCCCTAAGAGTTTGAGGCCGTGCCAGTGTAGCAGAATGTGTGGGTGTGTATACCCCCAGATTCCACCATGCATCTTTGTAGAATGTGCTTTCTGAAGCACATTGAAGAGTACTTTAAGGTAAAAACCTTTGAAACATTGTAAAATGTGTCTAAAACCTAGTACAATAGCTGAAAATCAGACATGCAAAGATAAAGAAAACTCAAAGAATTGGAGGACTTGCAATCAATAAGACAAATAATGAAAGGCTTGTCAGCCTTCTAGTTCTCTGGTAAACTGTATAAAATATTCAGGAAATTGTTATTCCATGTTTGGAGATGTTCCTAGAGAAAGAAGAATGAGATACCTTCCATCACTGTTCAAGTACAGAATATAACATTGATACCGAAATCACCCCAGAAAGTCAAAGGGAGGATGAAATACCAGACCAACCTACTGCGAGTGTCAAAATTATGAATTACATGTTAACAAAATTCAGCAGTGTATCCAGGGGTTGAGATCAGTGGTGAAAGTCGTAGTTCAGAATTGCATGTTGTATTAATGTTGACAACATTGATAGAAAGCTTGACATTGGATTGAATGCAAAATGATCATCTCCGTGAGTACAGAAGCAAATGGTTGATTAAACTTGCATCTCTTACACTGAGACAAAATGTTTGATAAAATTGAGCATCAGTTTCTGTCGTAAAATTCTTAGTAAACTGTATAAAAGATATCTTCTTATTTTTAATTTTTATTGCATTCTGGCAAAAACAACAACATCCCACTCATGGTATACCTGGCGATCTTTGATGTGAGGGACGGCACATTCAGGCCACTCTACCCACCGAGTTCAGTAAGGAGGACAATAAAGTCATTGGCAAGAAGTTTTGAAAAACTGAAGATGGGATTTGGTGTGATGATCAACTCAGACAATCCCAGAGATAAATGATTAGGTTGCATTGGTTACTTGAGTAAGATAAGTGTGTAAAAATATCAGTATGCAGAAATTATTTCTACATCTGAGTCCTGGCAGGGACCACTTGGAAAATTAAATTTGTGTGAAAGAGTTAGACTAGCACAATTGTATCATGTTTCTAATTTCCAGGCCTGATGAAAGTTGCTAAGGGTCTGTGTGTGAGACATTATTCAAGATTCTTGAAGAGGCAGTCAGAGGTTGAAATAGATGGATAGAAATTCAAGGGGAAAAATTCAAAGGTGTTTATTAACAATCAAAATTGAAACCAGTTTTTTAGGGGGTGGGTCAGATGAAGGAGAACCGGGCAGATTCAAAGGTAAGGCACAGCCAATGTGGTGTTTTCTTGCAGAAAATCAGAGTGGGAGTCTTTACTGGGACGTGATGTCAAGAATTATCATAAGGCTAAAATTCTCAAGCCAAGGGGGTCCCAGTGCGGGGATAGTTATCACACTGGAGGAACAGAAAACTGAGTTCAGAAACAATTCACAAATGACTTCCCGGCACCACCATCCCTCCCTCTCCCAACACCTTTCGATTGTTACTGTGTTGTCTGTTCAGGAAGTCGAGGGAGAATGTTGTAGAAAGAAATGGTAGGTGGATCACTGAACCACACAGAACTCTTAAATTGTACTAACGATTCACACCATACACAGAAGTCAAGTCAGGGTGGGTTAGAAACCTCAGAGTAAAGGGTAAAACCAAAAAACCCTCAGATAATAACATGGTTTCTTCAAAGTGTTAGCGTAAGGAAAGATTTCTTAAGTAGAACACAAATGCTGTAAACGCAAAGGGAGGAAATGGACATTGTCACACTATTGGAAGGAAAATTTTGACTTAACAGAGGACTGGATCAGAGAGTGAAGATACGAGTCACATGGTAGGGAATATGCTTAAAATTTACCTGTTTGTCATTCTCTGGCACGTAAATATGTAAAAATTGGCCAGGGTTGAATCAACAAAAGAGAGCGCCTACTAGTGGCAAGTGGGCAAAAGATTTGACTCATGTCAGGAGGAAGAAGAAAACAGTAATGGCAAGCCCAGTCCTAAGGGGAAGGTGCTACGCTAAAGAGAGCCACAGGGAGGTGCAAGCACTCCCCCAGACTGCCACCAGCTGACAGTTCTAAGAGTAGGGAAGGGCGCTGAGCCTCAACCATCTCCACGGATCGCGGGTGAAAAGTTCCCGCATAATCGTATGGAGAAGACTGGGGCACCATCTAGAAAGGATGGGGAGTCGTTGCATTGAGACCTGCAGATGTCATGAGCAGAGTACACGTCTGTTCTCAGGACCTCCCACCCGGGACCTGCTCGCAGGGACCTGAGGGAAAATGTGTGAATTGTGTCCCTGTTGCTGAGAAAGGCGGGGGTCCTCTGCAGGGCACAGGGCTGGTGCAGAGCCTGAGAAGTCTCCAGCTCTGTGCCTCCTGCCCAGCCCCCTACCACCTCCCCATCCAGGTCGTCTTTGCGCGGGGCTGCCCTCCTGACTGAGATGGGGTCTCTGACCCTGTGTATCCCCCTCTGTCCCCAGAGCCTTCGGTGGTGTTCGCCAAGGAGCAGCCGGCACGCAGTGAAGTGCAGGC
>NW_024073910.1:0-3580 GCF_014754425.2 Oryx dammah
GCAGCTGGTGACGCCATCGACGAGAACCCAGCCCCGTCCACGCTCTCAACACACCCGGAAGCCAGAGCTGTGAATAAATGGGAAGCAAATGAGGGTGGCACCGCTAAACTGATGGCGCCTTAAAACCTGAGATTCAAGTCACACGGCACAAACCAGCCCCTTCAAAGTGGACAGTTGAGTGGTGCCTGCTGGTCCTCTCTCCTCTCTCACAGCCACCCACCTCTGGGCATGGCATGTTCGTCAGCCAGGACCCCTGCAGCCCTGCCCGCCCCCGGCCCCGCCCCCGGGACACCCCTGCAGCCCTGTGGGGCAGCCCCTATCTGCGGGCAGCGTGGGGCCCTAAGCCCTGCCTCCCTCCAGCGGAACAAGCACGTTTGGTCCAAGTCCAAGGTGGGTCAGGGCTGCTCGGAGGCTATTCCTCAGAGACCTTCAGGGGGTGAGGGTGGACCTGATGGATCCATACCTGCTTCTGCGGGGCACATTCCACGGCCCCCAGACCCTCCCCTTCCTGGCACTCACTCACCTTCACTGCCCTCCTCCCCTCCTGGTCTCACCATCCCAGCTCTTTCCTGGGATCACCTCCCAGACAGTTATACACTCCCATGCCCTTATTCAGGGTCTGTTTTTGTGAAAGCACCAACCTTTCAAGTGTTTAATGCCACAGCCATGCCCTCAGCTCGTGGTCAGCCTTGGCGCCCGCTCAGCAGCAGGAACCACTCCTCACAGGCATGCCCCCGCTGCTGGCTGTGCATCGCGGTCACACGTTAGTACTTAGAAGCTTCTCATTTGTGTACACACGTGTCACCGTGGTGATGTGCAGCCTCCTTGCCTTGGGACAGGGATAGGCACATGGGAAGCAGTGTGGAAGAAATGGTTTACCGTGTTTCTGCCCCCTGTGACCTCACTCAGCACACAAGCGAGGTGTCCCAGCTGAATTTCCCAGGCATGGAAACCTTTCTAAGGACTAGCGGGACCTTCCTTTTTTTTGTTTAGTGTCTTCCTAGCAGAAAGATCTATAAAAGCTCTCATGAGGCATTAGCTGGCGGGTGAGACTTCAGAAAGCTGGTTGGCTATTTTACAAGAGCAAAAAGATGATGCTTTTTTCTCCACTTTTCCTCAAGTGAGGTTGGGAGGAGCTAACTGTTCAGTCTCTGGTTCTAAGAAACGGCTGAGCGACTTCTCTCATCTTCCCCTGGCTCCATCCCCCGACTTGGAAGGCCGTGGCCAGCTCCATCGGGGAGCGAGTCCTGTCCTCCTCGCCCTGGGGGCTGCGCCCTGCCCTGGGCCCTGTTAGCGTGCGCCCCGGGAGCGGGGGGTGGCGGGCGTGGTCAGGGCCGAGGCCAGGAGGGGACACAGTGTGTCTGCAGTCATACCCTTTTCTGGTTGCTCTTCCTAACTGAGGACACAGTGACCACAACACGCGGACCAAACTGAATGGTGCCTGCTGACGTGCCAGGCTGACCTGGGGCAGAACAGGGGGCTTAACCCACTCGGGCCCCGGGGCTCAGCCCCCACCTCGCTCTCTGCTCTGCTGACAGGCGGCCTGCGCCACACTCGCCACGGCCTCGGTCACAGCCTTGGGCTGCGGGGAGCCCTCTGAAGGCAGGTTCTGGCTGGTTCTCCCCCAGCAGCTCGGGGCTGGGCAGCTCAGCCACCATCTTACAAAGGCCAGTGGCTTGGCAATGTATCTTCTTGACGGGAGCACCCAAGAGCTCAGAGATCGCTGTGGTGCCTCCAAGAGCGTGGAGGTCGCTGGGCAGCCCCTGAGAGCTCTGTCCACGTGCAGGGTCCAGGCAGGAGGCAGGGGGTGGTGAGGGCGCCGGGGCTCCTCCAGCCAGTCCTCCTCCCCCGTCCCTGCTCAGCCGTCTGGGGCCGCGGGCGAGGTGGGCAGGGCAGGCTGACATCAGGAGTGGCTGGATTCGCAGGAAGCAGGTTAGGAAGCTTACTCTCAACAAAGCAGCCCTCCAGGGTGCTGCGCTCAATATGTCAGCAATTTTGGAAAACTCAGCAGTGGCTACAGGACTGGAAAAGGTCAGTCCATTTTCATTCCAATCCCAGAGAAAGGCCGTGCCAAGAATGCTCAAACTGCCACACAGTTCCACTCCTCCCACGCTAGAAAGGTAATGCTCAGAACCCTTCAACTGAGCCTTCAGCAGTATGTGACCAAGAACTTTCAGATGTACAAGCTGGATTTAGAAAAGGCCGAGAAACCAGAGATCAAATTCCCAACATCTGCTGGATCATAGAGAAAATAAGAGAATTCCAGAAAAACATCTGCTTCATTGACTATGCTAAAGCCTTTGACTGTGTGGATCACAGCAAACGGTGGGAAATTCTTAAAGAGATGAGACTACCAGACCACCTTACCTGCCTCCTGAGAAATCTGTATGCAGGTCAGGAAGCAACAGTTAGAACCGGACATGGAACAACAGACTGGTTCCAAATAGGAAAAGGAGTTCGTCAAGACTGTATATTGTCACCCTGCTTATTTAACTTTTATGCAGAGTACCTCATGCAAAACGCTGGGCTGAATGAAGCACAAGCTGCAATTAAGATTGCCGGGAGAAATATCAGTAACCTCAGATATGCAGATGACACCACCCTAATGGCAGAAAGTGAAGAGGAACTAAAGAGCCTCTTGATGAAAGTGAAAGAGGAGAGTGAAAAAGCTGGCTTAAAGCTCAACATTCAAAAAAATAAAATCATGGCATCCAGTCCCATCACTTCATGGGAAATAGATGGGGAAACAATGGAAGCAATGTCAGACTTTATTTTTGGGCGCTCCATAGTCACTGAAGATGGTGACTGCAGCCATGAAATTAAAAGACGCTTACTCCTTGGAAGGAAAGTTATGACCAACCTAGACAGCATATTAAAAGCAGAGATTTGCTGACAAAGGTCTATCTAGTTATAACTGGTTTTTCCAGGAGACATGTATGGATGTTGAGAGTTGGATTATAAAGAAAGCTGAGCACTGAAGAACTGGTGCTTTTGAACTGTGGTGTTAGAGAAGACTCTTAAGAGTCCCTTGGGCTGCAAGGAGATCCAACCAGTCCATCCTAAAGGAAATCAGTCCTGAATATTCATTGGAAGTATTGATGCTGAAGCTGAAACCCCAATACTTTGGTTACCTGATGGGAAGAACTGACTCCTTTGATGCTGGGAAAGATTGAAGGCAGAAGGAGAAGAGGGTGACAGAGGAGGAGATGGTTGGATGGCACCATGGACTCAATGGACGTGAGCTTGAGCAAACTCTGGGAGATAGTGAAGGACAGGGAGGCCTGGCGTTCTGCACTCTGTGGGGTCACATAGAGTCAGACACAACTTAGCAACTGAATACCAACAACCAGGCTCACACTGGAGCTTATGTGCAGAATGGACCTCTGAAACAGGAAGGCAGAACCTTCCAGAACCAGTGAGGCTCTTCTGTGTCCTGGGCCCTCGGTCAGCAGGTGTTCTGTCTGTTCTGAGCCCGGTCTCAGGGCCAGCCCCAGTGTCCCTGCAGTTCTGGGCCCTGGGAGCCAGCGTGGCGGACACTGCCTCTCACTGAGCTTTCTGGGTCTGGGTCGAGAGAAGCCTC
>NW_024073911.1:0-3580 GCF_014754425.2 Oryx dammah
TTCTCCAAAGACGACACACAAGTTGGCAAATAAGACACATGAAAAGGTGCTCAACATCACTAATTATCAGAGAAATGCAAATCAAAACAACAATGAGGTATTACCTCACACCAGTCAGAATGGCCATAGTCAAAAAGTCTACAAAAAACAAATGCTGGAAAGGGTCTGGAGAAGAGGAAATCCTCCTGCACTGCTGATGGGACTGGAAACCGGTGCAGCCACTCTGGAGAACAGTGTATGTGTGTGTGTGCGTGTGTGTGTGTGTGAGTGTGTGTGTGTGTGTGTGTGTGTACACACATCGCTTCAGTCCTGTCTGACTTGTGGGACCCTATGGACTGTAGCCCGCCAGGCTCCTCTGTCCATGGGCTTCTCCAGGCAAGAATACTGGGGTGGATTGCCACACCCTCCTCCAGGGGATCTTCCCAACCCAGGATCGAACCTACGTCTCTTACATCTCTTGCACTGGTAGTTGTGTTCTTTACCACTAGCGCCACCTGGGAAGCCCGGAGAACAGTATGGGGGTTCCTTTAAAAAAAATAAATAAATAAGAGCTGCCGTATGATCTAGCAGTTCCACTCCTGGGCATAAATCTGATGAAAATTCTCACTGGAAAAGATAACATGCACCCCAATGTTCATGGCAGCACCACTTACAATAGCCAAGACATGGCAACAGCCTAAACATCCATCGACAGATGAGTGGGCAAAGATGCGGTGTGTATACATACAGTGAGTGGCATGCAGTTCAGCCATAAAAAAGAATGCAGGGAAAAAAGAATGAAATAATACCGTTTGCAGCAACACGGATGGACCCGGAGGTTATCCTATTAAGTGAACTGAGAAAGAGAAAAGACAAATAGCACATGATCTCACTTACATGTTGAGTCTTTAAAAAACTATACCAATGGACTTATTTACCAAACAGAAACAAAATCAGAGACACAGAAAACAGACTACAGTTACCGAAGGGCAAGGGCTTAAGTTAGGACTCTGGCATTAACAAATACAAATGTCAATAAAAATAACCAATAAATGCTCTATAATAAGAAAAGTTTTCTGTGAGCCAAACTGAAGACTAGCCCAGAGGTCAGCTTCCCAGATTACTCTGACCAGCTCCTCTGGAGAAGCATCGCTGCCAAGCAGAGTTTTGCATCTCGTCAAAAAAAGAACATTATATTTCTTCAAGGTTTAAAAACAAAAACAAACAAAACCCCACGTGGATCAGAGATCAGCAAGTTGGCATGGCCTTGGCACCTTGCAAGAGAGTCTTATCATCAAAGGAGGACCAGCAATGGCAATCCAGAAAGACAGGAATTTAATCTTTATTTTTAACATGGACATTCTTCTGGTCAATGTGCCCTTTTCTTTTTAATAATTAAAGCAGATATACAATGCATATTTGATAGGCCATGAACAGACTATTCTAATGAGCATAAAATCCAAGTTAACTCATGCATAAAACAGAATGACTTCCCTGTATCTAATATGTAAAAATCTTTTATCATACACACACAGAATACACACAAAATAGACAGGGCCCTACTGTACAGCACAGGGAACTACATGCGATGCCCCATGGTACACCATACTCCTGACCGACTCTCTCTGCGGCAGTGGGAATTGACGCAACACTGTAGCTCCACTAGGGGGCGCTAGCGGCAGAGGAGCCGCCTGCCAACGCAGGAGCCGTGAGACCCAGGTCCAATCACTGGGTCTGGAAGATCCGGAGAAGGAACGCGCAACCCACGCCAGTATTCCTTCCTGGAAAATTCCATGGACAGAGGAGCCTGGTGGGCTACACTCCGAGGGGTCATGAAGAATGGAACACGACTGAGTGACTGGGCACTCACACAGACTTCAACTGAAATAAGCAGGTAAATAAACAAGTGTTTCTAAAAGTGAGAGAGAACCAAGACATTCCCAGATAAACAAAAGCTAAGGGAATTTGTGGTCACTAGCCTTGCACTGCGAGGAGAAAGGAAAACACACTAGGGCACGGAGAAACAAGAATGCCAACAAATATAAACACACGGTGATTATAAAACACCGGTGTCACTGTAGCAACGGTTTACAACTGCACCTTTTGTTTTCTAAAAATACACTTTAAAAACCCTCAATTATTGTAAATACTATTGCTATATCTTTGATAGGAAACTCAGAATCTTGTTTTCTACATAATTAAGGAGACTAATGTATTTAAGAGAATTATTAGCTTATGTTTTGGGGCATAAAAATGTAATCAGTGACATCAACTACTGAAAGAGGTAGGGACAGACCTGTAAAGGAAACATGTTTGCTAGTGAGTGAAATTAAGTTGGTGTAAGTTCATGCTAGTGTTAATTTGCAACTTCAGGGTGTTATATGTAACCTTCATGGTAACCGTAAAGAAAACACCGATGGAATAGGCACAAAAGAAAACGAGAAGTGATTTAAACACTTCACTACCAAAAAACCAACTAAATATAAAAGAAGACAGGAATGCAGGAAATGAAGGACAAAAAAGCTGTAAGGCATATATACAACAAAGAGCAAAATGACAGAAGCTCCTCACGCGTAAATATTGTAAATGCAAATCAATAAAACTCTCTAATCAAAAGGCATAATGGCAGAACACCGTTGAGACTTTCTGTTTCAACTGCATGCTGCCTGGGAGGCTCACTTTAGAACCCAAGACACAAACAGGCTGAAAAGGAAAGGAAGGAAAAAGATAATTTATGCAAACAAAAACCAAGAGAGAACAGAGGTAGCTGTTCTAAAATCAAACAAAGCAGACTTTAAAGTTTAAAGGGGTTTAAGAGACAAAGAAAGAAGAAAGAAAGGAGAAAGTGAAGTCGCTCAGTCGTGTCCAACTCTTGTGACCCCATGGACTGTAGCCTGCCAGGCTCCTCCAACCATGGGATTCTCCAGGCCAGAATCCTGGAGTGGGTTGCCATTTCCTTCTCCAGGGGATCTTCCTGACCCAGGGATCGAACCCAGGTCTCCTGCACTGCAGGCAGACTCTTTTATCCTTTGAGCCACCAGGGAAGCTAATAAGAGATTCAACATGGCAAGAAGATATAATAATCACAAAGTTACACACTTTATAACCAGAAAAGTACATGAAGCCCAAACTGATAGAACTTAAGGAAAGAATAGACAGTTCTGCAATAATTGGAGGCTTCAATATCACAATCTCAAGAAGGAACAGAACCATCAGAAGATGCATGAGGAAAGAGAAGACTTAACACAACGGAAACTAGCGAGACTGAACACACTGTAACAGGACCCGCTGCCGGGAAACCACACACACACACTCTCCTCAAGTCCACAGGGGCGTTTCTCCAGGATGGGCCGAAAATGCAGCCAAAGCTTAAATCTCAGCAAATTTTTAAGAGACAGCAAGTCAAGCAGGCCTTAGAAAGCATCACTACAAACAAAGCTAGTGGAGGTGATGGAATTCCAGTTGAGCTATTTCAAATCCTGAAAGATGATGCTGTGAAAGTGCTACACTCAATATGCCAGAAGTTTGGAAAACTCAGCAGTGGCCACAGGACTGGAAAAGGTCAGTTTTCATTCCAATCCCAAAGAAAGGCAATGCCAAA
>NW_024073912.1:0-3580 GCF_014754425.2 Oryx dammah
TTTGGCATTGCCTTTCTTTGGGATTGGAATGAAAACTGACCTTTTCCAGTCCTGTGGCCACTGCTGAGTTTTCCAAACTTCTGGCATATTGAGTGTAGCACTTTCACAGCATCATCTTTCAGGATTTGAAATAGCTCAACTGGAATTCCATCACCTCCACTAGCTTTGTTTGTAGTGATGCTTTCTAAGGCCTGCTTGACTTGCTGTCTCTTAAAATTTGCTGAGATTTAAGCTTTGGCTGCATTTTCGGCCCATCCTGGAGAAACGCCCCTGTGGACTTGAGGAGAGTGTGTGTGTGTGGTTTCCCGGCAGCGGGTCCTGTTACAGTGTGTTCAGTCTCGCTAGTTTCCGTTGTGTTAAGTCTTCTCTTTCCTCATGCATCTTCTGATGGTTCTGTTCCTTCTTGAGATTGTGATATTGAAGCCTCCAATTATTGCAGAACTGTCTATTCTTTCCTTAAGTTCTATCAGTTTGGGCTTCATGTACTTTTCTGGTTATAAAGTGTGTAACTTTGTGATTATTATATCTTCTTGCCGTGTTGAATCTCTTATTAGCTTCTCTGGTGGCTCAAAGGATAAAAGAGTCTGCCTGCAGTGCAGGAGACCTGGGTTCGATCCCTGGGTCAGGAAGATCCCCTGGAGAAGGAAATGGCAACCCACTCCAGGATTCTGGCCTGGAGAATCCCATGGTTGGAGGAGCCTGGCAGGCTACAGTCCATGGGGTCACAAGAGTTGGACACGACTGAGCGACTTCACTTTCTCCTTTCTTTCTTCTTTCTTTGTCTCTTAAACCCCTTTAAACTTTAAAGTCTGCTTTGTTTGATTTTAGAACAGCTACCTCTGTTCTCTCTTGGTTTTTGTTTGCATAAATTATCTTTTTCCTTCCTTTCCTTTTCAGCCTGTTTGTGTCTTGGGTTCTAAAGTGAGCCTCCCAGGCAGCATGCAGTTGAAACAGAAAGTCTCAACGGTGTTCTGCCATTATGCCTTTTGATTAGAGAGTTTTATTGATTTGCATTTACAATATTTACGCGTGAGGAGCTTCTGTCATTTTGCTCTTTGTTGTATATATGCCTTACAGCTTTTTTGTCCTTCATTTCCTGCATTCCTGTCTTCTTTTATATTTAGTTGGTTTTTTGGTAGTGAAGTGTTTAAATCACTTCTCGTTTTCTTTTGTGCCTATTCCATCGGTGTTTTCTTTACGGTTACCATGAAGGTTACATATAACACCCTGAAGTTGCAAATTAACACTAGCATGAACTTACACCAACTTAATTTCACTCACTAGCAAACATGTTTCCTTTACAGGTCTGTCCCTACCTCTTTCAGTAGTTGATGTCACTGATTACATTTTTATGCCCCAAAACATAAGCTAATAATTCTCTTAAATACATTAGTCTCCTTAATTATGTAGAAAACAAGATTCTGAGTTTCCTATCAAAGATATAGCAATACTATTTACAATAATTGAGAGTTTTTAAAGTGTATTTTTAGAAAACAAAAGGTGCAGTTGTAAACCGTTGCTACAGTGACACCGGTGTTTTATAATCACCGTGTGTTTATATTTGTTGGCATTCTTGTTTCTCCGTGCCCTAGTGTGTTTTCCTTTCTCCTCGCAGGGCAAGGCTAGTGACCACAAATTCCCTTAGCTTTTGTTTATCTGGGAATGTCTTGGTTCTCTCTCACTTTTAGAAACACTTGTTTATTTACCTGCTTATTTCAGTTGAAGTCTGTGTGAGTGCCCAGTCACTCAGTCGTGTTCCATTCTTCATGACCCCTCGGAGTGTAGCCCACCAGGCTCCTCTGTCCATGGAATTTTCCAGGAAGGAATACTGGCGTGGGTTGCGCGTTCCTTCTCCGGATCTTCCAGACCCAGTGATTGGACCTGGGTCTCATGGCTCCTGCGTTGGCAGGCGGCTCCTCTGCCGCTAGCGCCCCCTAGTGGAGCTACAGTGTTGGCGTCAATTTCCACTGCCGCAGAGAGAGTCGGTCAGGAGTATGGTGTACCATGGGGCATCGCATGTAGTTCCCTGTGCTGTACAGTAGGGCCCTGTCTATTTTGTGTGTATTCTGTGTGTGTATGATAAAAGATTTTTACATATTAGATACAGGGAAGTCATTCTGTTTTATGCATGAGTTAACTTGGATTTTATGCTCATTAGAATAGTCTGTTCATGGCCTATCAAATATGCATTGTATATCTGCTTTAATTATTAAAAAGAAAAGGGCACATTGACCAGAAGAATGTCCATGTTAAAAATAAAGATTAAATTCCTGTCTTTCTGGATTGCCATTGCTGGTCCTCCTTTGATGATAAGACTCTCTTGCAAGGTGCCAAGGCCATGCCAACTTGCTGATCTCTGATCCACGTGGGGTTTTGTTTGTTTTTGTTTTTAAACCTTGAAGAAATATAATGTTCTTTTTTTGACGAGATGCAAAACTCTGCTTGGCAGCGATGCTTCTCCAGAGGAGCTGGTCAGAGTAATCTGGGAAGCTGACCTCTGGGCTAGTCTTCAGTTTGGCTCACAGAAAACTTTTCTTATTATAGAGCATTTATTGGTTATTTTTATTGACATTTGTATTTGTTAATGCCAGAGTCCTAACTTAAGCCCTTGCCCTTCGGTAACTGTAGTCTGTTTTCTGTGTCTCTGATTTTGTTTCTGTTTGGTAAATAAGTCCATTGGTATAGTTTTTTAAAGACTCAACATGTAAGTGAGATCATGTGCTATTTGTCTTTTCTCTTTCTCAGTTCACTTAATAGGATAACCTCCGGGTCCATCCGTGTTGCTGCAAACGGTATTATTTCACTCTTTTTTCCCTGCATTCTTTTTTATGGCTGAACTGCATGCCACTCACTGTATGTATACACACCGCATCTTTGCCCACTCATCTGTCGATGGATGTTTAGGCTGTTGCCATGTCTTGGCTATTGTAAGTGGTGCTGCCATGAACATTGGGGTGTATGTTATCTTTTCCAGTGAGAATTTTCATCAGATTTATGCCCAGGAGTGGAACTGCTAGATCATACGGCAGCTCTTATTTATTTATTTTTTTTAAAGGAACCCCCATACTGTTCTCCGGGCTTCCCAGGTGGCGCTAGTGGTAAAGAACACAACTACCAGTGCAAGAGATGTAAGAGACGTAGGTTCGATCCTGGGTTGGGAAGATCCCCTGGAGGAGGGTGTGGCAATCCACCCCAGTATTCTTGCCTGGAGAAGCCCATGGACAGAGGAGCCTGGCGGGCTACAGTCCATAGGGTCCCACAAGTCAGACAGGACTGAAGCGATGTGTGTACACACACACACACACACACACACTCACACACACACACACGCACACACACACATACACTGTTCTCCAGAGTGGCTGCACCGGTTTCCAGTCCCATCAGCAGTGCAGGAGGATTTCCTCTTCTCCAGACCCTTTCCAGCATTTGTTTTTTGTAGACTTTTTGACTATGGCCATTCTGACTGGTGTGAGGTAATACCTCATTGTTGTTTTGATTTGCATTTCTCTGATAATTAGTGATGTTGAGCACCTTTTCATGTGTCTTATTTGCCAACTTGTGTGTCGTCTTTGGAGAA
>NW_024073913.1:0-3579 GCF_014754425.2 Oryx dammah
AAATCATTTTTGGACAAAATTTTAAAAATAAAAATGTGTCTTTTACATTTGTCCATATGCTTGCTTATTTTGTCTTGATCTAAAGTTCCACTGGCATTATTTTTCTTCTATCTTAAGAATTTCTTTTAACGATTTCTTTCATCCTGAGAGCTGTTGTTGACAAATTTTCTCAGCTTTTGTTTTTTAAAACTGTCCTTATTTGCCTTTTGTTCAGAAAGGTATTTTTACTATGTATGGTGTATTAGGTAGACTATTTTTTTCAGTACTAGAAACAAGTTTCTCAGTTGTGATTTGGTTTGAGGAGTTTCTGACATGAAGGTCTCTACTGTCCTTATGTTTGGCTCTTCCTTATGAAATGTCTTTTTCCTTCTGCCCTTTTTGAGGTATTTTATCATTGACTTCCAGCAATTTTTTTATATTGTGTCTTGGCATTATTTTATTTGTTATATTTATATTGCTTGAGCTTCACTGAGCTTCTGAGATCTTGAATAGAGTTCCCACCAAATTTGGACAAAAAATGTTGATCATTAGTTCTTCAAATATCCATTCTCTTCCTCCTGTTACTCCAATTATGAAATTACTCCATATTATACCACATACAGCTAGCACCACTTTTTCAAGGCTTTTACTTTTTCTTTTCTTCTCTATTCTGTATTTTGGATAGTCTATTGCTATGGCTTTATGTTCATTGATGTTTTTATTCTGCAGTAACTATTTTTATGTAAACCCCATGCAATATACATTTTAATTGGAAAATATATATTTTTCCAAGTAAAATATGGAAAAGTAAAGTATTACAAATTCTAACCTATATGAGCTTCATGTCTTCAATTTTTCTCCTTATCATTCTGTTTTCCTCTACCATGTTGAACATATAGATCATATTGTATTATAATAACTACCTCAATATTCACATTTTATGAATCTGTTTCTATTGACTGATTTTTTTCCTACTGGTACTGGTCATATTTTCTTGTTTGGGGTCCATTTACATGACTTCCAGCCTGTAAAAGGCCTAAATCATTTGTTAACCTTTTCTCGGGCAACAAAGCTATATGCTGATTTTTCCCAACACCTGTACCCTGTTGGTTTATTTTTTTCTAGTTGTTTAAATTGAGGCTATAAACAATCATCATAACTGGAAACTTCTTCTTCTTGTTTCAATGCATTTAGAAAGCTCATTTTGTCTCTCATTGACTATTTATACAAACTCATAATAAAATGCTGAACTCATAAAATGTTGAAAGTAAAATGTTCATTCAAATAATTAAATTTTTTCTCAATGACAAAAATATTTTATTTTCTTCAAATGTGCACATTTTTCTTAGACATATGCCAAAGCACAATATTTGATTTCCAGGTGTAAGGATAAAATACATGCATTATTAAGTGCAATTAAGTTAACTGTGGAGTTAAATTATGTAAAAATATTGACATCATTGAGAAATTAATCTTCTGGGAAGGTTATGATACAACTCCATGAAACAAAACTTTACAGTTTTACTCTAGGGAGATATGGAAAATTCATTGCAGAAATAATTGTGTTTACCATAAATCATTATCAGCTCAGCAGTTACCTCTTTTGAAAGCTTCATTACTTTATTTATTAAGGAAGCTGCTGAGTTTGTTTCTTTCTATTAACATTCCATGTACAGAATGAGATTAACATAAAACTCCTGGTTTTATCCTCCTGTGTCTGGCTCTTTGTGAGAATGTGTCAGTTCTGGAAATACAGAATAACATAAAATCATTTACCTCTGGAAATCTATACTGGCAGTATAATGATTGTACATATCAATACTATTTTACTCATACTGTGAAATGGTAAATTATATATTTCAAAAAACAGTAAAAATTCAGTATCTGTCAGTTTCTTTTGATTTTTTGTTTTTTTAATATAAATTTATTTGTTTTAATTGGAGGTTAATTATTTTACAATATTGTATTGGTTTTGCCGTACATCAACAGGAATCCACCACAGGAATACACATGTTCCCCATCCTGAACCCCACTCCCTCCTCTCTCCCTGTACCATCCCTCTGTGTTGTCTCAGTGCACCAGCCCCAAGCATCCAGTATCATGCATCGAACCTGGACTGGCG
Organism: Oryx dammah; assembly: GCF_014754425.2. Lineage (NCBI taxonomy): Eukaryota > Metazoa > Chordata > Mammalia > Artiodactyla > Bovidae > Oryx > Oryx dammah. The sequence continues at coordinate 2,102 of NW_024073913.1, forward strand.
ATTCATTTCATATATGATATTATACAAGTTTCAATGCCATTCTCCCAAATCATCCCACCCTCTCCCTCTCCCACAGAGTCCAAAAGACTGTTCTATACATCTGTGTCTCTTTTGCTGTCTTGCATACAGGGTTATCGTTACCATCTTTCTAAATTCCATATATATGCATTAGTATACTGTATTGGTGTTTTTCTTTCTGGCTTACTTCACTCTGTATAATAGGCTCAGGTTTCATCCACCTCATTAGAACTGATTCAAATGTATTCTTTTTAATGGCTGAGTAATAATCCATTGTGTATATGTACCACAGCTTTCTTATCCATTCATCTGCTGATGGACATCTAGGTTGCTTCCATGTCCTGGCTATTATAAACAGTGCTGTAATGAACATTGGGGTACACGTTTCTTTTGAAATAATAAATTATTTTTGAAGTCATTATAGTGATCTTAGATACTTATATTATTCCTCCCATGTGCTAAATATTATAAAATATTTTAGAAGAATATCTAACTTTGGTGCCTTTCCCTCTTTGGTAATGTTTCAGGACAAATTTATAACCTTTTACTAGAAAATGTACTTGACCTATTGATTAGAATTTGGGGGAATTTTTAATGAAAACACAAGAAAATGATCAATGATTTATAAAAGAGTCTGAAAATAGAAGTTGATGATAGTATTATTACTATTACTGCTACCACCACCAAAATATATATCTTAGGTTTGGGTGGGAATAACAATTCTTTCTTATTGATTTTGCCTGTTTCTAGCCCATAAAGAAGAGAATAACCAAGAATTAAAGTCACCATGTTAACTGTAAAACCAGCTCTTGCTAATCTGTTAATTATTTCAGGCAAATTATAAACTTATTTAACAAAGAAACTAAGGCTTCCTGATGGATGTAATGAAAGCCACGTCTAACTAGTAGTTACCTCTGTCACTTAAAAGGATTTCTTTTTTTCCCCCACTGACGTTCCTTTGTTTACTAACAGTATGGGATCCATCTCAGTAAAGCGATCCATGTCAAAATCAGAACCTGCGGCACTGGTCATACCAGGGACACTTACTTGTCAATTTATAATGGCAAATACATTTATATAATATATAAATTATATATATTATATAATTTATATTTTATATAAATATCAAATATTTCAAGTGTGTGTCATTTTAATAGTTAAGAATATTTCAATAGTTATTAAGAATAATTTTAGTGAGTATCAGAGCCAAATAAACTGTTGAAGAATGATGCCAGTAAGTTGTAAAAATTATACTGAAGATATTTTCCAAAAAAATCAACAAAAGACAAGCAGAACTTATAGGTCATCACATTAGTTAATTTCTCAAGACATGCAGGTTCTCATTCTGTCTCCCAATCCCTTGAGGCCAGATGTGTTCCAATAGTAAATTTTTTAGATTTAGGGCACATAATATATTTCATGTAATATTCTCAGTTGGGTCTGAAGCAGCAAGGTTCATA
>NW_024073916.1:0-3577 GCF_014754425.2 Oryx dammah
GGGTCATGAAAATCTTTTTTGTACAGTTCTTCTGTGTATTCTTGCCACCTCTTCTTAATATCTTCTGCTTCTGTTAGGTCCAGACCATTTCTGTCCTTTATCAAGACCATCTTTGCAGGAAATGTTCCCTTGGTATCTCTAATTTTCTTGAAGAGATCTCTAGTCTTTCCCATTCTGTTGTTTTCCTCTATTACTTTGCAGTGATCCCTGAGGAAGGCTTTTTTATTTCTCCTTGCTATTCTTTCGAACTCTGCATTCAGATGCTTATATCTTTCCTTTTCTCCTTTGCTTTTCACTTTTCTTTTCACAGCTATTTGTAAGGCCTCCTCAGACAGCCATTTTGCTTGTTTGGATTTCTTTTCCATGGGGATGGTCTTGATCCCTGTCTCCTGTACAATGTCACGAACCTCCATCCATAGTTCGTCAGGCACTCTGTCTATCACATCTAGTCGCTTAAATCTATTTCTCACTTCCACTGTTTAATCATAAGGGATTTGATTTAGGTCATACCTGAATGCTCTAGTGGTTTTCCCTACTTTCTTCAATTTAAATCTGACTTTGGCAATAAGGAGTTCATGATCTCAGCCACAGTCAGCTCCCAGTCTTGTTTTTGCTGACTGTATACAGCTTCTCCGTCTTTGGCTGCAAAGAATATAATCAATCTGATTTCAGTGTTGACCATCTGGTGATGTCCGTGTGTAGAGTCTTCTCTTATATTGTTGGAAGAGGGTGTTTGCTATGACCAGTGCGTTCTCTTGGCAAAACTCTATTAGTCTTTGCCCTGCTTCATTCTGTACTCCAAGTCCAAATTTGCATGTTACTCCAGGCAATGGCACCCCACTCCAGTACTCTTGCCTGGAAAACACCATGGACGGAGGAGCCTGGCAAGCTGCAGTTCATGAGGTCTCGAAGAGTTGGACATGACTGAGCGACTTCACTTTCACTTTTTACTTTCATGCTTTGGAGAAGGAAATGGCAACCCACTCCAGTGCTCTTGCCTGGAGAATCCCAGGGATGGGGGAGCCTGGTGGGCTGCCATCTATGGGGTCGCACAGAGTCGGACACGACTGAAGTGACTTAGCAGCAGCCAGGTGTTTCTTGACTTCCTACTTTTGCATTCCAGTCCTCTAGAATGAAAAGGACATCTTTTTTCAGAGTTAGTTCTAAAAGGTCTTGTAGGTCTTCATAGAACTGTTCAACTTCAGCTTCTTCAGCATTACTGATTGGGGCATAGGCTTGGATTACCATGATATTGAATGGTTTGCCTTGGAAATGAACAAAGATCATTCTGTCATTTTTGAGGTTGCATCCAAGTACTGCATTTCAGACTCTTTTGTTGACTATGACAGCTACTCCATTTCTTCTAAGAGATTCCTGCCCAGAGTAGTACATATAATGGTCATCTGAGTTAAATTAACCCATTCCAGTCCGTTTTAGTTTGCTGATTCCTAGAATGTTGACGTTCACTCTTGCCATCTCCTATGGCGGCTGTGACGAGCACACTAAGTACAGGCAGCTGAGACCAACCGGCACACTAAGTGCGGCCGAGAGGAGCTACCCCAAGTCCAAGGTCAGAGGCAGCAGCCGAGAGTGCCAGACTGCGATGGCACAGGAACAGCTGAGAGGAGCCACCCTGCACCCGAGGCCAGGGGCGGCGGCCCAGAGGAGCAACCCCATGTCGATGGAGCGATGGCTACATGGGCACAGGAGGGCCTAGAGGAGCTATCCCACGTTGAAGGTCAGAAGGGTGGCAGTGAGGAGATACCCCTCATCCAAGGTAAGGAGCAGCACCTGCGCTTTGCTGGAGCAGCCGTGAAGAGATACCCCAAACCCAAGGTAAGAGAAACCCAAGTAAGATGGCCAGTGTTGCAAGAGGGCATCAGAGGGCAGACACACTGAAACCATACTCACAGAAAACTAGTCAATCTAATCACACTAGGACCATAGCCTTGTCTAACTCAATGAAACTAAGCCATGCCCGCGGGGCAACCCAAGATGGGCGGGTCATGGTGGAGAGGTCTGACAGAATGTGGTCCACTGGAGAAGGGAATGGCAAACCACTTCAGTATTCTTGCCTTGAGAACCCCATGAACAGTATGAAGAGGCAAATTGATAGGAAACTGAAAGAGGAACTCCCCAGGTCATTAGGTGCCCAATATGCTACTGGAGATCAGTGGAGAAATAACTCCAGAAAGAATGAAGGGATGGAGCCAAAGCAAAAACAATACCCAGTTGTGGATGTGACTGGTGATAGAAGCAAAGTCTGATGCTGTAAAGAGCAATACTGCATAGGAACCTGGAATGTCAGGTCCATGAATCAAGGCAAATTGGAAGTGATCAAACAGGAGATGGCAAGGGTGAACGTTGACATTCTAACAATCAGCGAACTAAAATGGACTGGAATGGGTGAATTTAAATTAGACGACTATTATATCTACTCTTGCGGGCAGGAATCCCTCAGAAGAAATGGAGTAGCCATCATGGGCAACAAAAGAGTCCGAAATGCAGTACTTGGATGCAGTCTCAAAAACGACAGAATGATCTCTGTTCGTTTCCAAGGCAAACCATTCAGTATCATGGTAATCCAAGTCTATGCCCCAACCAGTAATGCTGAAGAAGCTGAAGTGGAACGGTTCTGTGAAGACCTACAAGACCTTTTAGAACTAACACCCAAAAAAGATGTCCTTTTCATTCTAGGGGACTGAAATGCAAAAGTAGGAAGTCAAGAAACACCTGGAGTAACAGGCAAATTTGGCCTTGGAATGCAGAATGAAGCAGGGCAAAGACTAATAGAGTTTTGCCAAGAAAATGCACTGGTCATAGCAAACACCCTCTTCCAACAACACAAGAGAAGACTCTACACATGGACATAACCAGATGGTCAACACCAAAATCAGGTTGATTATATTCTTTGCAGCCAAAGATGGAGAAGCTCTATGCAGTCAACAAAAACAAGACCAGGAGCTGACTGTGGCTCAGGTCATGAACTCCTTATTACCAAAGTCAGATTTAAATTGAAGAAAGTAGGGAAAACCACTAGGCCATTCAGGTATGACCTAAATCAAATCCGTTATGATTAAACAGTGGAAGTGAGAAATAGATTTAAGGGCCTAGATCTGATAGATAGAGTGCCTGATGAACTATGGAATGAGGTTTGTGACATTGTACAGGAGACAGGGATCAAGGCCATCCCCATGGAAAAGAAATGCAAACAAGCAAAATGGCTGTGTGGGGAGGCCTTACAAATAGCTGTGAAAAGAACAGAACTGTAAAGCAAAAGAAAAAAGGAAAGATATAAGCATCTGAAGGCAGAGTTCCAAAGAATAGCAAGAAGAGATAAGAAAGCCTTCTTCAGTGGTCAGTGCAAAGAAATAGAGGAAAACAACAGAATGGGAAAGACTAGAGATCTCTTCAAGAAAATTAGATACCAAGGGAACATTTCCTGCAAAGATGGGCTCGGTAAAGGACAGAAATGGTCTGGACCTAACAGAAGCAGAAGATATTAAGAAGAGGTGGCAAGAATACACAGAACTGTACAAAAAAGATCTTCATGACCCAGATAATCACGATGGTGTGA
>NW_024073917.1:0-3577 GCF_014754425.2 Oryx dammah
GTGGTGTTGGAGAAGACTCTTGAGAGTCCCTTGGACTGCAAGGAGATCCAATCAGTCCATTCTAAAGGAGATCAGTCCTGGGTGTTCATTTGAAGGACTGATGTTGAAGCTGAAACTCCAATATTTTGGCCACCTCATGTAAAGGGTTAACTCATTGGAAAAGACCCTGATGCTGGGAGGGATTGGGGGCAAGAGGAAAAGGGGACAACAGAGGATGAGATGGTTGGATGGCATCTCCGACTGAATGGACGTGGGTTTGGGTAGGCTCCGGGAGTTGGTGATGGACAGGGAGGCCTGGCATGCTGTGATTCATGGGGTCGCGAGGAGTTGGATACGACTGAGCGACTGAACTGAACTGAACTGAGAACACTTTCAAATCTTTTTTTTTTTTTAACTTGAGGAGCCTGTTTTCACATTTAGATGTTTATCTGATAACTTTATACAGTGATTTAACAGAATTTCCAGGTTATAATGAACTTTTCTCAGGCTATGACAATGTGAGTGTTTAGCCTTCATGTCTGGGGGCCAGGAGCTAATAATTTGCTTTATAGGAGTTGGGAAATGCTTTATTCGACTCTTACATCTGTTCTTTTTCAGATTCTTTTCTCTTATAGGTTATTACAAAATACAGAGTATAGTTCCCTACATACTGCGGGTCGTTTCCGATGATCTGTTTTATACATGGCAGTGTGCATATGTTAGTCCCAAATTCCTAGTTTATCCCTCCCTGCCTTTCCCCTTTGGTAACCGTAAGTTACCAAAAGTACCATAAGGGTACATTTTCTCCCCTATAAGTGGTGCTGGTACAATTCCTTGACTTTGAAGGCTTTGGAGTATCGGCTGTTCCTTAATGCTTTCTGTTGAAGTTATGGAGGCAATCCCTAGGTATCATGAATGCTTCTAACCAGCACATCAAAGCATCTGCACCTCACACAAACAATTCTGCGGAGTCCTGCCCCAAGGCCACAGCTGTGAGGCCTTGTACCAAGGCCACAGAAACGGAGGCCAGAACCAAGGTCACGTCCGAAGCTGACTGAGCCCTTTGTAACTGCTGCCAAAAGCCCCCCTGATATCAGCAGCAGGCTTCCTGACCCCATATGAGGCAGAAATGCCCACCCTATAGCTCTCAGACTCCGAACCACTGGAATGCAGGATCAGTTCCTGGTTCAGAAAGAGTCCATATGCCGAGCAGCAACCAAGCCCACAGGCGACAACTACGGAGCCCACTACCGAAGCCTGTGTGGCCTGGAGCCATACCCTGCAGCAAGAGAAGTCACTGCAGGGAGAAGCCCAAGCGCCTCGGCGAGGAACAGCCCCCGCCTTCTGCAACTAGAGAAAACCCATGTGCAGCAACAAAGACCCAGCACAGCCAAGAACAGGTACAGTTCTTAAAAAAGAACACATTAAAAAGTATAGTGTGTTTTGTTTCTCGTGTATTCAGCGTTGTACAACCATCACAATCAAATTTAAAGCATTTTCATCACCCCCAGAAGAAACATCACCTATTCAAGGCATATTAGTTTGAGTAAACTCTGGGAGATGGTGGACAGGGGAGCCTGGCGTGCGTCCATGGGGTCGCAGAGAGTCGGACACAACTTCGCAACTGAACAACAGAAGAAACCTGTACTCATTCACAGTTAATCTCCAGTTTCTCCATTTTCATCACCCCAAAGGAAACCTGTATTCATTAGCAGTCAATCTCCAATCCATCTCTCAGCCCTAGGGAACCACACGTCTAGTTTTTGTCTCTAACAGATTTCCCCATTCTAGACATGCCACAAAAATCAGATCATATGAGCCCTTTTGGAACTGTCCTCTTTCACTGTGTGTGTTACCCTCAAGGTTCTGTTAGGGAAATCAGAAGGGAGGGAGTCTTGTTCAGGCTTCAGAAGCAGGAGAGCAGGCCTCTGACTTGCTTCTGACCCGCATAGACACTGCAGGATTCTGTGCCCAGGCCTCTGACTTGCTTCTGACCCGCATAGACACTGCAGGATTCTGTGCCCTCTTGCAAGCACAGCAAGTCAGGCAGCACTTTAGATTAGAAGGGGAGGAGGTCTTGGAATCTCTGAAGCCCCTGAAGGCCTGTCCAAGCCCGTAAGTCTAAGAAGTCTTGCGACTCACAAAGTGAAACAAACAGCATTGTCAAAGTAAAGCCAGAGCTGCATGTTTGCACATCAGTTTACGCCCGGGAATTATAAGCTGGAGCCTGCAACTGCAACTTGAAGGCTTGCCTGTGGGATGGACACACTGCCTGGGACCCTTTCGCAGTTGAGACTCCATATTGCTGTTAACAGGGGACTTTGCAGCACCGGTCAAGTCGGGATGTTGGTCAGCCCAATTTGGTGATATATGTAGAGTTACTTTCTTTACTGTTTCTATTTAATAAGTGTATATTGAAATTAAGACAAATAATTATAAAAAATCAAAATTGTTTATGTGTAACAACTGATTTCTTTTGCTGACAAATCGTTTGAACTTAAAATGTAAGTAAAGCTTACAGAAAAACAGGTTCATCCATATTATAGGTGTTTCATTACTTCATTGGCTGAATAATATTCCATGGTATGCACATATCACTTTTAATTTGTGCACTCATCAGTTGTCGGACTTTTTGGACTATTTCTGCTTTTAAGCTATTGTGGAATTCTTTCTGGACTCTCCAGTCTGTCCCATCAGCCTATGTCTATCCTTATGCCAGTCCCATACTGTTTTTTATCTCTGTAGCTTTGTAGTAAGCTTTGATATCAGGAACTGGAGGACTTTGCTCTGGCTTGTTTTGGCAATTCTCTATCCCTTGAATTTCAAATTTAAAAATAATTTTGTCAGTATCTGTAAGAAAAAATCTAGCAGGGTTTTGATAGAAATTGAATTGAATCTTCTTAGGTCAATTTCAGATTTTGTCATCTTAAGCAACTCAGTTTTGGGGTGGCTTGTTGGGCAACAATGGCTGATCATACAAGCAGGGAGATTACCCCATTTGGGGAAGCATTCATTGTGTCACGGGTGAAGACAAAGGGAAGCTCCAAATAATCGAACTGTATCTGCAGTGTCTCCTTCTAGATGGCAAGTAGGACCTTTCTTTGGACTAAGGAGCCTCTGATTGGTGGCTTCAGCTGCATTTCCAAGTTGAGCCCCTGTCGTCACTTAAGAGACGGGTTCAGGTGCTGCCTGCTCCTGCTGCTTGGCTCACATCCCTCGCCCAGGGTGCGATGTTATAACAGAAACAACTGGACCTGGGATTTCATTTCTTCTCCAGCCTTAGGTGCCTCCTACTTGGAGCAGGGATTTGCTGAGGGAAACTGGGGTCCTGGCTGCCCAGGCCCGCACTAACAGAGGGAGGCGCAGCAGCAGAGCTGAGAATCTGTAGATGAGCAGACGCCAGGAGGCTTCAGCTAAGAGTAAAGGCACTGCTTTTGTTTTCAGAGGGGTGGGCCTTCCAGTATGTGGGATCTTCAATTCCCAAGCAGGAATCGAACCTGCACCCCTGCGCAGAGTCTTAACCACTGGACCTCCGGAAAAGTCCCACTTTTTTCCTTTTTTTTAAAAGCCACTGATAAAATGACTGTGCGTTCAAATG
>NW_024073918.1:0-3573 GCF_014754425.2 Oryx dammah
ATATTGGACCCCGGAAAGTTCCAAGGTTCTCCCCCACTCATTTTCTTCTCTACAGCCCGCTGAATTGTGGGCTATCTGTTTAGTTTTGCAAGATTTCCCCCAACTTCCTATTAACATTGTTTCAGATTCTCCATATGCTCTTCTCTCTTGCCTATACAGCTTCCCCATGTCTCCCTCCCACTGACCCTGAAACAGCTATTGATAAATTGTTTTACCAAGTACAACAATTGCTCTTGCCGCCTTCAGAGTTAATTTTCTTGACTCACATCCGGGCACATTCTGCCCTTCCTAGACCCTTATCATTTGGAAATGCTACGATTGATGCCTTACTTTATCCTATAGAAGCAGCGAAACAAGAACATCTCTTACAACATACCAACTCCAAAGGGTTACAAAAATCGCATGCTATTACTTGAAAACAAGCTCAAAATATTGTTCATTCTTGTTCCATGGGTGCACCCTTTGCTTTGCCATTTACCCCACCAGGTGTCAACATGAGAGGACAACAAGCAAATCAGATATGGCAAATGGATGTAATTTACATTTCTTCCTTCAGACAGCAAAAATGTGTGCATCATACTGTAGATACGTGCACACATTTTCAATGGGCCACTGCATTACATTCTGAAAAGGCTGACACTACTTTGCTCATTTGTTATCTTGTTTTGCAGTTATGGGATTACCAATTGAATTGAGAACTAATAATGCACCTGCTTACCAATGCGCAGAATTAGCTCACTTCTTATCTCAATACCACATAACTCACACTGTTGGTATTCCCTACAATAGTCAAGGGCAAGCTATCATTAAAAGAGCTAATCATAACTTGCATAAGTATCTTGAAAAAATAAAAAAAAAAAGGTGGGGGGGAACAAGAGAGATTAAAGAAACCTAAAGACATTTTGAATAAAACCGGACTTACCCTAAATTCCTAAAGACATTTTAAATAAAACCGTACTTACCCTAAATTTTTTGAGTGTTTGGAGCAAGGGAAATCTATCAGCAGCAGAGTTGCATTTTCAAGGGAAAGAAGAAGATAAGATCTCGAATACGCCTCTTTGGTATAAAGAGAAAGAGAAAGGTCGGATCCCAGCATCATTAATATATTTGGGACGAGGGTGTGCTTTCATTTCTGTTGATAATTACAGGTTTTGGACCCCAGCAAGATTGATTAAAACCAACAATGGCTGATCCCCTTTTCAAAAATTTGAAGAGCTTACTATGCAGAGAAGCCTTACTTCCCGTACAAGGGAAGCAACACCTCCTACGTGGGGTCAGATGAAGAGGTTGACCCAGGCAGCAGAGAAGACGTTAATGAAGGCGGGGCAACCTCTGAATCCTACCAATCTTTTGCTTGCCATGATGGCGGTGGTGACATATCGGGTAATCGGTGTATCGGCAAGTAATCATACATAGTGGGCGTATATACCTAATCCCCCACTAGTAAGAGCAGTTTCCTGGGGGGAACCAGAAGAGCATGTGTGTACTAATGAGACTGCCTTCTTTCTCCCACCAGCTTGCGGGGGAATAGAACAACTATCTCATCATAAACAACAATATAATATCAGTAATTTGACCATTGCAGTGGAAGGTATTCCTTTGTGTATAGGAGGACATCCCTTTTGTCTGTCCACCAAGGAACATTCTCATCATTCTTATAATACATGGGGTGGGGGGTAAAGTATAATAATTACCATTTTGCTACTTTTACTGTGCTTGTTTCCACCAGGGGATTTAACACCTCGACAGAACCGATAGACATTCATAATGGAAAACACATGTCGCTATGTCCTGTTAACTTTTTTGTTCTTTCTCTAGAATTTCTGGAGTGGGAACGTTGCCGAGGTCATCGACCCTTTAAAGTCCTGAATTATTCTGGGGCCATCACTGTAGATTGGAGTCCAGATCATGGGCAATTCTTAGAAAAATGGTCAAATAAATCTTTTAGGTGGCATCGTGCAAATAGCACTTTGATGGGCAATGGTAATGAAACAGTTAAATGGCAGCAATTTGCACTTGTCCCTCCTCAGTTCCAATTGCAAGGATATCCACACATTCAAGGAGATATTTGGAAACTATGGGCAGTTTCTGGTAATCTCACTATCTGGTCAGGAAACTATACTTTGGACAGTGGTGACTCTTGGGGTCCATTCCATGTTAAATTCCATGTTAATAAATCTTATTCCACAATGGCATGTGTAAAATATCCTTTTGCATTGTTATATGGGAATCGGACCTGGAATGATACTGTGGGGTCTGTGTCATGTGACTATCGTAATCTAACTCAATGTGTAAATCAGTCTTGCTGGGAAGAATTTGAAAGACGAGCCTATAACTCCAATTTCTCGTTAGTAATTGTTAAGGCTCGGACAGAAGTATGGTTACCTATAAATCTGACTCGGCCACGGTCAGATTCTTTTGCTGTTTCTCATCTAGTAACCGCTGTACGGACTTTGCTACACCGATCTCGACGTATGCTTGGTGTGGTCATTGCTTCGATTCTAGCAGTCGCATCAGTAACTGCAACAGCAGTGGTGGCAGGTCTTGCGTTACACCAAGGAATTCAAACAGCTGGTTTTATTCGGGACTGGCATAAAGACCCTCATTTGCTATGGCAACAACAGCGAGATTTGGATGCACACCTTGCTACCGACGTGCTCAATCTTCAACACACCGTTTCCTAGCTTGGAGATCAAGTGGCTGTTCTATCTACACGAAGTGTGTTGAAACGTGATTGGAATTCCTCTCAGTTTTGTATAACACCTGTACCATTTAACATGAGTGAAGGATGGGATAAAGTAAAAGCACCCTTGACTGGGCATCAAAATCTCTCACTACGGAGATTACAGACCTGGAACGACAAATTTTGTCTACTTTTAGCAGGACTTTACCTGACATTACGGGGTCTGATTTGCTGAAAAGTCTTCAGAAGGGAACGAATAATTTAAATCCATTAGGGCATGTGTCCTCACTAATTGGGACTACCTTTGGGAACCCTGTGTTTATATCACTTTTCTGTTGTGTTGTTTTTCTAGTCTTCCGGCGGTGGTGGAAAGGGAAACAAATAAAGCGTGAAGCAGAGAAGATCCAGACCATGCTACACTTTATAAAAGCAAATCAAAAAGGGGGAGATGAAGGGTTAATAGGGTAGCAGAGATGTGCCTGCAGACGGGACTCGCTGCTCAGGCTGAACGTCCTTGCAAATGCGGCGTTCTGCCAAAATCTGGACACGGCCTTGAGTTCGACGGTCCCTTGCAAACAAGGGAGCATTCCCTTCTTGTGATTAAGAAGGGGTAGGGGGCTTTGTACAGACTCTGCAGTAGACTGGGCTTTCACTCCCCTTTGCTGTACGGTAACATGTATGCACCTGCGCTCTGCTGAAAAGGCTTATTCATGCAGTCTGGAATTCTGCCTACGGGGCTTTTATAATAAACCACAATTAGTTTTGCGCAGTTCTGTTCCTCCGGCCAGAGTGTGTGTATCGTCTGTCTCTTGTGTGCCTGTCTTGTTTTGTGTCATTTCACTCGTAATCTCCAACAGTCTGTGAGTGAAGCAAGTCTCCCTCAATTTAGC
>NW_024073921.1:0-3569 GCF_014754425.2 Oryx dammah
GATTTAGGTACTGCAGAGTCAGAAGGCAAATACAAGATGAAAAGTTACTCTCATCCATTCCACCGATTTCAACAAAGACCCATCTATACCAGCTCAGACCAGTTAACATGGATTCTGTGAGGTAAGGCAGTTAGAGAAGGTGAGGTTGAGAAAAAGAATGAGACCTGGCACTTTACAGATCACCTTTCATGAGGCGAGACGGGGCAGCAGTCAGATTAGTGAGCTGCTGCCCTTACCCAAGAAGAGTAAGTCTATATATAAGGCATGGATGTGGAAAGCTACTGTCTTAAGGGCGCCCGTTCTTCTGCAAGGTTGTTCAGAGTAGTTATCTCTTAAACAGCTAGGGCAAGGAATTTTGGAGATCGGCCAGAGGCTGGGACCGGCTGGGAGCCGGGCGTAATCAACCCAGTGTCCATTTTTTTCTTTGGGTGAGAGAGCTCTTGGTTTTGCATAGAATGGTGGGCAGGACCTGGAGGGGAGTTTCAACTCCAGGCCATTTGGAACCCTGTAACTTTCCTTCAGACTCTGTGTGTAAGAAGCTCTGAGAGTCCACCTCATCCTCACATTGTCTCCTGGTCTCCTCCCTTGAAGTCCACACTAGTCTCAAGTCTTCTTCAGCTGAGTCTGCTCCCCCTATGACTCAAAATGTCTCACACGGGTTTGATATGTAACTCAAGTGTTTAACATAAAGTACGCATCCTCTGGCAAAGATGAATCCTTTGATCCTGCCAGAATGTGTCAAAAGAGAGTCACAGAGTTTGGACTGTGCTATAGCAAGTTAGTGTATTGAACTGTAAGCATTAACTCTTGTTCACTGTCCACTCTCTATCCAAGCACTACACTAGATGCAGGGAATTTAATGGTATAAATGGAGAAATGTATCATACCTGTTATGTGCTAGCTACTACCCCAGACCTTGCGCTTTCACAGAGAATTTAGGCTGTAGCACGACTATCATCACCCCCACTTCATAAATGAAAAACAAAAGAGCCTCACCCAAGAATGTGCTATGCCCAAAGTCACACAGTGGATGAGGAGCATAACAGATTCCACAATCCTTGAAACATCTGGCTCCAATATCTGTCCTCTCTCTCACTTTGCAGACAGCAGAGGTCATGAAAGTACAGGAAAAGGAACTAGAAAGGCTGATGAGAAAGGAAAGTGATCAGAGAAGGAGGAGCCTGTGTGAGCCTGATTTTGAGGGGAGGGAATACAGGAATGAATGGGGTGGACAGTCCCTGGAAGGGCAATGAACAAATGGAGCATGAATATGGCAAAAAAGATTTCCACACTTAGGGAAGAGCATCTATAATCAGGATTAATGAGAAAGGAGCAGTGAAGGAGGAGAGGGTGAATCTACAAAGGCCTCAAAGCACAGACATTTAAAACAGTAAATGCACTGAAGCAGAAAATCTGACTACACAAGTGTTTAAAATGTTTCAGTGTATGAATCAAATCGATTGTTGGGTAGAAAATATATTTAGAGACACTGAAGAAAAAATTTCAAATTGACTTCAGTGCTGTTCTAGAACTGTACCCTCATATACCGCAGCTCTGACAAAACAGGAGCAAGCTTGTGCTCTGGGTGTCTAGATAGGAAATGTCCCACAGTTTTCTTTTCTTTCCTTCCCTATAGGATATGCTGTCCTTTCTAAATCAAAAAGGGCCGTTCACAGAAGGCATCTTCGGAAAATCAGCTGCTATAAGGTCCTGCAGAACCCTAAAGGAGAAACTAAACGCTGGACACAAAGTGAACTTGGATGAGGAATCTATTCTTGTAGTGTCCTCCGTGTTAAAGGTAAGGAATGTTTGAGCATCGTCCACACACAGAGTCAATCTAAAGCTATATGACCGGTCCTTCACTATGAATGCCTAAGAAGCATAATAGGCATAAGAGAGGAAGGATCTGAAAAATGGAAAACACTTCACAAAGTCAAAATTGAAGGAAGGTACCTCAAATGTTATGAGCCCCATACATGAGATATTTTCCTTTTTCATTGCACATCTTGGCTTCTGAACACTCCATGCAGAAGAAGAATAAATTTCAAAATACCCACTTGCACATTGAGCGTTTACCAAAACAAGCTTCCTGCTTTGGATGACTTCCTCATCACCTTCCTGATGAAGGCAATATTTCCAAAATAAAATTCATATTAAGCTTTTGGAAACAGTTAACAGAAGTAACTTCCCAGGTGGTTCAGACAGTAAAGAATCTGCCTGCAATGCAAGAAACCTGGGTTCGATCCCTGGGTTGGAAGGATCCCCTGGAACAGAGACTGGCATACGACTCCAGTCGTATGCACGGAGGAGACTGGCGGGTTATAGTTTATGAGGGGCCCAGAACTGGACACGGCTGTGGCAACTTAGCATGGATGCAAGACAGATGTTAACTCACTATGGTAAACACGTGTGTTTGCGTGTGTGCGTGTGTGTGTTAGTCGCCTAGTCGCATCCGACGACTCTCTGTGATCCCATTGACTGTAGCCCAGCAGACTCCTCTGTCCCTGGAACCTCCAGGCAAGAATACTGGAGTGGGTTGCCATGCTCCTCTCCAGGGGATCTTACTGCCAGGATCGAACCTGCCTCTCTTGCATCTCCTGCATTGGCAGGCAGGTTCTTTACCACTAGCCCCACCTGGGAAGCCCATTTCTCTTACAATGAATCAAAAAATGCTTAGTGAGGCCACCAAAATCTCTGATCACTTCATCATCCTTCCTTCCCCTGTCTCTCAATGCCTTTTACGTTAAAATTAGTGTAGGGATGACTCCACCACTTGTTCCTCCTTTCTCCTCCTTTTTTCTCCCTTCCCATCTTTAACAACCTTTTTCATATTTGTAAGTTTAACCCATCACTCAAGGGTACAGTTACATGGTAACCAGTTTTACTACATGCCTCATCTTATAAATCTTATTTTTAAAGTGAGTCCATCAGTTTGGAATTTGGAAAAATTCGATAGATTCTACAAAAAATAGACTGAGTTTGAAATGATCAGAGCTAAAGGACAAGTGTTTAGTTAAATTTCTACCAGGGTGATAATAGAACAGAAAAAAAAAATTAATCTATCCATCTTGGAACTTGTTAGCAGCTATGAACAAAAATATATTGATGTAGTAATAACTATAGACAGGTTATTAAAATTATCTTAGAAAGTAAATAACACATGTTGTTTCCTTGTTCCCTATTAATGTTCGATCGTGGGATAATAGCAACAGTGCAGATATGACTTAGAGTTGACCCCTACTACACTTGCACCATCATAATACACACTAGGTATGCAAATAGCAAGTAGAGTGCTTCCCTCTATAAGGTGCCCACTTGGAACTGATTTGATTTGTGAGCAAGTGTTACTAGGCTCTTGCCTGTTTCCATGCTATAAGCGTACAGGTCTTAGAGAATCCCAAAGTTTTCTCTTCCTAAAGTTGATTGATCTTGGTGGGGAATCAAACTTTGCAAATTTGGCCTAGATAATACCATATGTCCAAGCAACCATAGAGTTGCTCTGAATCAGAAGTGAATACATCATCAGAACCACATTGAGTTTTCCATTAAACTGTCTATAAACAGAGGGC
>NW_024073922.1:0-1499 GCF_014754425.2 Oryx dammah
GAACCTCCTGGATTTTCTCGAGTTGCGGCGGGACCTTCTCGAGTTACAACGGGGACCTCTGGGACCCTCCCTTGTGGCCTCAGGACAGGCCAGTCTCCATGCGAGTTGCGAGGGGCCTGTCGGGATTCCTCTGCAGTCGGTGCCGGGGCCTAAGACGTCCTGTGAGTCTATAACGGAACCTGAGGACTCCTCTCCAGTGCTGACATGGAACTTGGGGTCCTTCTGTAGGCTCCAAGGGGGGGTCAGTTCTCCTCTCGTGTGGAGACATGCACGTCCGCATTCCTCAGGAGCTGGAGCAGCCGTGGCAGGCTTCCTGGCGCCTAGATACAGGGATCTGTGGCATTCTTTGGAGGCTTTCCCACGAGGCTTTCCGACAGGGCTGTCACACGTGCCACTGTGATGTGAGTAGATCCTCGGCGTGCATGTCGAGAAAGTGCAGGGGAATCAGGTTCTTCTGGAGTGGACTGAGACATTTTGTGCACATTGGAAATGGTGGCACGACCCCTGGAGTTCCTCTCCCCTTTCCTGTGGAGAGGGCCGCCTCCGAGATTCGACAGCATAGCCAGGAATCCTTTCCCGACGAAGCAAGGAAAGGAAACCTCATCTCGAAATTTGAGGAGGAAACGGGGCTCCTCTTGATGTGGGCTGGACCCTCGGTGTTCCTCTCGAGTGGAGGTGGGTATGTCAGGGAAGTACTTGAGTTGCAGCAAGGTGTGAAGGACCCTTTCGAAGTTCAAGAGGGAAGGGGTGATTTGCTTCGGGACGCCTCAGCGGAAAAGGGCTTCATATCGCCTGGAGCGGAGAACCTCCTGGATTTTCTCGAGGTGTCCGGGCCCTACTCAAATTACCACAGGGACCTCTGGGACCCTCCCTTGTGGCCTCAGGACAGGCCAGTCTCTATGCGAGTTGCGAGGGGCCTGTCGGGATTCCTCTGCAATCGGTGACGGGGCCTAAGACCTCGTGTGCAGTCTATTACAGAACCTGAGGATTCCTCTCCAGTGCTGACATGGATCTTGGGGTACTTCTGGAGGCTCCACAGGGGAGTCAGTCCTCGTCTCGCGTGGGGACATGCACGTCCACTTTCCTCACGAGCTGGAGCAGCCGTGGCAGGCTTCCCGGCACCTTGATACAGGGATCTGTGGCATTCTTTGGAGGCTTTCCCAAGAGGCTTTCCGACATGGCTGTCACACGTGTCACTGTGGTGTGAAAAGATCCTCGGCGAGCATGTCGAGCAAGTGCAGGGAAATCAGGTTCTTCTGGAGTGGACTGAGACATTTTGTGCACATTGGGACGGTGGCACGACCCCTGGAGTTCCTCTCGCCTTTCCTGTGGAGAGCGCCGCATCCGAGATGAGACAGCATACCCGGGAATCCTTTTGCGAAGAAGCAGGGAAAGGAACACTCATCTCGAGCTTTGAGGAGGAAACGGGGCTCCTCTTGATGTGGGCGGGATCCTCGGTGTTCCTCTCCAGTGGAGGCGGGTATGTCGGGGAAATTCTT
>NW_024073922.1:1599-3568 GCF_014754425.2 Oryx dammah
AGGCCAGTCTCCATGCGAGTTGCGAGGGCCTGTCGGGATTCCTCTGCAGTCAGTGCCGGGGCCTCAAACGTCGTGTGGAGTCTATGACGGAAACTGAGGATTCCTCTCCAGTGCTGACATGGATCTTGGGGTACTTCTGAAGGCTACACAGGGGAGTAAGTTCCCGTCTCGCGTGGGGACATGCACGTCCGCATTCCTCAGGAGCTGGAGCAGCCGAGGCAGGCTTCCCGGCGCCTTGATACAGGGATCTGTGGCATTCTTTGGAGGCTTTCCCACGAGGCTTTCCGACAGGGCTGTCACACGTGCCACTGTGATGTGATTCGATCCTCGGCGTGCATGTTGAGGAAGTGCAGGGAAATCAGGTTCTTCTGGAGTGGACTGAGACATTTTGTGCACATTGGAAATGGTGGCACGACCCCTGGAGTTCCTCTCGCCTTTCCTGTGGAGAGCGCCGCCTCCAAGATGCGACAGCAAAGCCAGGAATCCTTTCCAGACGAAGCAAGGAAAGGAACCCTCTACTCGAGCCTTGAGGAGGAAACGGGGCTAGTCTTGATGTGGACAGTACCCTCGGTGTTCCTCTCGAGTGGAGGCGGGTATGTCGAGGAAGTATTTGATTTGCAGCAAGGTGTGAAAGACCCTTTCGAAGTTCAAGAGGGAGGGGTGATTTGCCTCGGAACGCCTCAGCGGAAAAGGCCCTCATCTCGCCTGGAGCGGAGAATCTCCTGGATTTTCTCGAGGTGCCGCAGGACCTTTTCGAGTTACGACGGGGACCTCTGGGACCCTCCATTGTGGCCTCAGGACAGGCCAGTCTCCATGCGAGTTGCGAGGCGCCTGTCGGGATTCCTCTGCAATCGGTTCCGGTGACTAAGACCTCGTGTGGAGTCTGTTACAGAACCTGAGGATTCCTCTCAAGTGCTGACATAGATCTTGGGGTCCTTCTGGATGCTCCACAGGGGAGTCAGTCCTCGTCTCGCGTAGGGACATGCACGTCCACTTGCCTCACGAGCTGGAGCAGCCGTGGCAGGCTTCCCGGCGCCTTGATACAGGGATCTGTGGCATTCTTTGGAGGCTTTCCCACGAGGCTTTCCGACAAGGCTGTCACACGTGCCACTGTGGTGTGAATCGATCCTCGGCGTGCATGTCGAGGAAGTGCAGGGCAATCAGGTTCTTCTGGAGTGGACTGAGACATTTTGTGCACATTGGGAATGGTGGCACGACCCCTGGATTTCCTCTGGCCTTTCCTAGGAGAGCGCCGCCTCCGAGATGCGACAGCAAAGCCGGGAAACATTTCTAGACGAAGCAGGGATAGGAACCCTCATCTCGAGCTTTGAGGAGGAAACGGGACTCCTCTTGATATGGGTGGGACCATCGATGTTCCTCTCGAGTGGAGGCGGGTATGTCGGGGAACTTCTTGAGTTACAGCAAGGGTGTGAAAGACCCTTTCGAAGTTCAAGAGGGAAGGGGTGATTTGCCTCGGGATGCCTCAGCGGAAAAGGGCCTCATCTCGCCTGGAGGGGAGAACCTCCTGGATTTTCTCGAGTAGCAGCGGGACCTTCTCGAGTTACGACGGGGTCCTCTGGGACCCTCCCTTGAGGCCTCAGGACAGGCCAGTCTCCATGCGAGTTGCAAGGGGCCTGTCGGCCTTTTTCTGCAGTCGGTGCCGGGGCCTAAGATCTCGTGTGGATTCTATGACGGAACCAGAGTATTCCTCTCCAGTGCTGACATGGACCTTGGCGTACTTCTGAAGGCTCCACAGGGGAGTCAGTCCTCTTCTCGCGTGGGGACATGCACGTCTGCTTTCCTCACGAGCTGGAGGAGCCGTGGAAGGCTTCCCGGAGCCTTGATACAGGGATCTTTGGCATTTTCGGAGGCTTTCCCGCGAGGCTTTCCGACAGCGCTGTCACACGTTTCACTGTGGTGTGAGAAGATCCTCGGCGTGCATGTCGAGGAAGTGCAGGGAAATCAGGTT
>NW_024073924.1:0-3563 GCF_014754425.2 Oryx dammah
AGTGGCGTCTCCCAGCCTGGGTCAGCATGCTCCTTCCTGGGCAGGAACACTAGCAGCGAGGCAAGTCTTAGCAAGGTTCGCCAAGGGCAGAGCAGCCTCACACCAGGGGCTCTGGCAGATCGGGCCTCTGAGCAGAGCTGGAGCTCTGCCGTTCTTGAGGCGCACTTGAGATTTCCGAGCTGGGCTGCCTGATCTTCCCCCGAGGAGGCTCGCTTTCCAGCGTGCTGTGCAGTCGTCTTCCATGCGGGGACGCCACGCGCCTCTCGCAGGTCTTGGCTCCGGGGCTGCTTCCCTGAGCTCCGGCTGTGGGCGGGAGCTCAGAACCGCAGGGGCAGGCCCCAACCACTTGCACGCGTCTGTGCTGCTGAGGAGAGCCGTAGGGAATCTCGGTCTGTCAAGCACTGGCAGGGAGCAGGGTCTCTGCGTCCGCGTTCTGGGGCTGCCTCCCACATCCAGGGGCCCTGGGAGCCTGGTGCTCACCATGCTGCGCTGAGTCACGCAGCCAAGCCCCAGCGGGAGAAGCCTTGCAGTTGGGCTTCCATTCCGTCTGACACAGTGCTATGTGCTGGAGCCCTTGGCAGGGTGAAAGCCACCGTCCCCTAAAGCCTCCCCAAGGGCGCCTGGGCCCTAGGTGCAAAGGCAAGGCAGGAGAGGACCTGAGGCCAGGAAGGCGCCAGTTGCGTCTCCCAGCCTGGGGCAGCATGCTCCTTCCTGGTCAGGAACACTAGCAGCCAGGCAAGTCTGGGCAAGTGTCGCCCAGGGCAGAGCAGGCTCACACCAGGGACTCTGCCAATCGGGCCTCTGAGCAGAGTTGGAGCTCTGCCGTTCTGGAGGCGCACATGGGATTTCCCAGCCAGGCCATGCAGACGAACGCAGCTGGGCTGCCTGCTCTGCCTCTGAGGAGGCTCGCTTTCCAGCGTGCTGTGCACTCGGTTTCCTTTCGGGGGCGCCACGCGCCTCCCGGAGGTCTTGGCTCCGGGGATGCTTCCCTGAATTGGGGCTGAGGGCGGGAGCTCAGAACCGCAAGGGCAGGCCCCAACCACTTGCAAGCGACTGGGATGGGGAGGAAAGCCGTAGCCAAACTCGGTCTGTCAAGCACTGGCAGGCGAGCAGGGTCTCAGCCTCCGCGTTGTGGGCCTGACTCCCCCACCCAGGGCCCCTGGGAGACTGGTGCTCTTCCTGCTGCGCCTAGCCCGGTAGGCCAAGCCCAAGCAGGAGAAACCTTGCAGTTGTGCTTCACTTCCGTCTGACACAGCACTAAGTGCTGGGACCCTTGGTAGGGTGAAAGCCACGGGCCCCTAAAACCTCCCAAAGGGGGCCTGGGCGCCAGGTGCAAAGGCAAGGCAGGAGAGGAGCTGAGGCCAGGAAGGCGCCAGTGGCGTCTCACAGCCTGGGGCAGCATGCACCTTCCTGGGCAGGAACACTAGCAGCAAGGCAAGTCTTGACAAGTCTCGCCCAGGGCAGAGCAGGCTCACACCAGAGACTCTGGCAGATGGGGCCTATTAGCAGAACTGGGGTCACCCTTCTGGCGGTGCACTTGGGATTTCCCAGCCAGGCCTTGCAGACGCACGAAACAGGGCTGCCTGCTCTTCCTCCGAGGAGGCTCGGTTTCCGGCGTCTTGTGCACTCGGCTTCTATGCGGGGGCGCAACGTGCCTCCCGGAGTTCTTGGCTCCGGGGCTGCTTCCCTGAGCTGGGGCTTTGGGTGGGAACTCAGAACAGCAGGGGCAGGCCCCAACCACTTACTCGTGTCTGTGCTGGGGAGGAGAGCCCTAGGGAAACTTGGTCTGTCAAGCACTGGCAGGCGAGCATGGTCTCAGCCTCCATGTTGTGTGGCTGCGTCCCCCAACCAGAGGCCCTGGGAACCTGGTGCTCTCCTTGCTGCGCTGAGTCCGGGCGGCCAAGCCCCAGGGGGAGAAGCCTTGCAGTTGGGCTTCCCTTCCATCTGACATAGCGCTAAGTGCTGGAGCCCTAGGCAGGGTGAAAGCCACCGGCCCCTAAAGCCTCCCCAAGGGCGCCTTAGCCTTAGGTTCAAAGGAAAGGCAGGAGAGGAGATAAGGCCAGGAAGGCTCCAGAGGCGTCTCCCAGGCTGGGGCAGCATGCTCCTTCCTGGGGCAGGAACACTAGCAGCGAGGCAAGTCTGGGGAGGGTCACCCAGGGCAGAGCAGCCTCTCACCAGGGACTCTGCCAGATCGGGCTTCTGAGCAGAGCTGGAGCCCTGCAGTTCTGGAGGCGCACTTGGGATTTCCCAGCCAGGCCTTGCAGACGCACGCAGCTGGGCTGCCTGCTCTTCCTCCGAGAAGGCTCGCTTTCCGGCGTGCTGTGCACTGGGCTTCCATGCGGGGGCGCCACGCGCCTCGCAGAAGTCTTGGCTCCAGGGCTGCTCTCCTGAACTGGGGCTTTGGGCGGGAACTCAGAACAGCAAGGGCAGGCTCCAACCACTTGCACGCGTCTGTGCTGGGGAGGAGAGCCCTAGGGAAATTCGGTCTGTCAAGCACTGGCAGGCGAGCAGGGTCTCAGCCTCCACGTTGTGCGGCTGCCTCCCCTAACCAGGGGCCCTGGAAGCCTGGTGCTCTCCTTGCTGCGCTGAGTCCGGGCGGCCAAGACTCAGCGGGAAAAGCCTTGCTGTTGGGCTTCACTTCCGACTGACACAGCGCTAAAGGCTGGAGCCCTAGGCAGGGTGAAAGCCACCGGCCCCTAAAGCCTCCCCAAGGGCGCCTGGGTCCTAGGTGCAAAGGCAAGGCAGGAGAGGAGCTGAGGCCAGGAAGGCGCCAGTGGCGTCTCCCAGCCTGGGTCAGCATGCTCCTTCCTGGGCAGGAACACTAGCAGCGAGGCAAGTCTTAGCAAGGCTCGCCCAGGGCAGAGCAGCCTCACACCTGGGGCTCTGGCAGATCGGGCCTCTGAGCAGAGCTGGAGCTCTGCCGTTATTGAGGCGCACTTGAGATTTCCCAGCTGGGCTGCCTGCTCTTCCCCCGAGGAGGCTCGCTTTCCAGAGTGCTGTGCACTCGGCTTCCATGCGGGGATGTCACACGCCTCTCGCAAGTCTTGGTTCCGGGGCTGCTTCCCTGAGCTCCGGCTGTGGGCCGGAGCTCAGAACCGCTGGGGCAGGCCTCAACCACTTGCACGCGTCTGTGCTGCTGAGGAGTGCCCTAGGGAATCTCGGTCTGTCAAGCACTGGCAGGGAGCAGGGTCTCTGCGTCCGCGTTCTGGGGCTGCCTCCCCCATCCAGGGGCCCTGGGAGCCTGGTGCTCACCATGCTGCGCTGAGTCGCGCAGCCAAGCCCCAGCGGGAGAAGCCTTGCAGTTGGGCTTCCATTCCGTCTGACACAGTGCTATGTGCTGCAGCCCTTGGCAGGGTGAAAGCCACCGGCCCCTAAAGCCTCCCCAAGGGCGCCTGGGCCCTAGGTTCAAAGGCAAGGCAGAAGAGGAGCTGAGGCCAGGAAGGCGCTAGTGGTGTCTCCCTACCTGGGGCAGCATGATCCTTCCTGGGCAGGAACACTAGCAGCGAGGCAAGTCTGGGCAAGTGTCGCCCAGGGCAGAGCAGCCTCACACCAGGGACTCTGCC
>NW_024073925.1:0-3563 GCF_014754425.2 Oryx dammah
GACTGAACTGAACTGAACCATAAACAGCACAGAGAGTTTGGAGTGTTTTGAAAAACTTAATTAGTATAAGGCTTTTCTCATTGTTGAGTCAATGATTGCCGCCAGGCCTCCATATCCTTAGGCACCTGGGAATATATTAATGTATTTGGAATATAGAAAAGATAATATAGTAGTTTTTGATGTTAGCAATACTAGACTTTTTGAGTTAATGAATTTTCTCTTTTGTTATAGATCACTCTACTTTGTTATAAATCACTGTGTCCTTGCTATGTAAAAATGTAACTTTATCACTATCTTAAGACTAAATAGATCTTAAGGTGAACATTGGTGAAGGGTTTTCTTTTGTTGGGCTGATGTTTGCTGCTAAATCTCCATATTCCCTGCCCTTATAATGAATATAACTAGCATATAGGAGAAATAAGTATTAACCTTTAAGATTAATGATGTTAACCTTAGGTTAAATAAATTCCTTTCTTAGTTGTAACCCACTACACCCTCTCACTATAGGAATGCAACTTTATCTGCTACCTTCAGAAGGTGGCGCCTGGTTTAAGAAAAAACACGCTTGGAAAAAATAAGTTTTTTGGTTATCAGAAAGAAAGGATAATAAAATGTCAGCAGGCCTCATGGCCAGAAGATGATGTAAAACCCCAAGACCATTTTTTATATACATTTATGTGAAGCACCTGATTTTGATAAAGGTCAGGACTGCTAACCCCCGCGTGACTTTAAAATTTCCATTTGTCTCTATGTGTAACAAAAGGTATATAAGCAAACCTAAAAATAAAAAAAATTGGATCAGTTTCTGGAAAGACTGATTCCCCCGTGTCGTTCTTTCTTTCCCCTTCTGGCTGAATTCCCATCTGGAGCATGGGTACTCACCACGTCTACTTACTTGCCCTGGCTTCTAAGATCCCTGAGAGAGGGAGCCCAAGGCAGGGCACCCTCCAATATTCAAACGGGCACTGGTGGCCCAATGTAGATGGTGCAAATTCCTTGTCTTGGAGTTTTATTGGTATTCCATGTAAACCAAGTTACTCAGCCTCTTTTTCTCCACTAGTATTTCCTACTACACTATCCGTTTCTAATCTCTCTATATATCTGTAATTAAATAAGTTTTTTCCTAGGACGCTGATTCCGTCTCCCCTTCGAAGAATTACCCTGGATCCACCGGGGCTGTACCCCAGCAGTATTCCCTCATAATGCCTGGCACCAGCATATTGTAACTATTTGACTAGCTGACTGGTTGAATGAATGAATGCATGAGTAAAGACAGCATGTCCCGGTGGTTAAGACCATCAACACTGGACCATAAATATGTAGTGTTATGGCTCTGAGCAAGTGACTTTCCTTTTCATATCATCAATTTCCTTAGCCACAAAATAAAAGTAAGAGTGGTCCCTGTATCATGTTTGGGCATGCTCAGTCACTCAGTCATGTCCGACTCTTTGGGATCTCATGTACTGTAGCCCTCCAGGCTGCTCTGCCCATGAAATTTTCCAGGCAAGAGTACTGGAGTGGGTTGCCATTTCCTGTTTCGATGATCTTCCCAAACCAGTGATCAAAGCCAATGATAAAAGAACCTAGTACAGAGTGTGGTACAGTTATTGCTCAAAGTATGATAGTTGTTCTTATAAAGAAGCTGAGGATGCAGGTCAGTTCAGTTCAGCTGCTCAGTTGTGTCCGACTCTTTGTGACCCCATGGACTGTAGCATGCCAGACTTCCCTGTCCATCACCAACTTCCGGAGCCTGCTCAAACTCATGTCCGTCGAGTCAGTGATGCCAGTGCAAATCCTATGCAATTGTGGGCATATCACACTGGCATGAACTTGATCTAAGGGTGCGGCAAGCATTCATATGCAAGTCATTATGTTTCATCAGTTAGCAAATAGAACATGAAGCACTTAATGAGAGACAAAGAAAGTACCTCTAATGTTGCCTTGTGGGAAAAGCTTCTGCTTGGGAATCCAGGGGCTTGTGTTCTAAGACCTACTCTGCCATGACTCACTTCATAATCTGGGGACGAGTGTTCCCTTTCTCTGGGCTTCAGTCTTAACATCAGAAGTATTGTTCTAGGTCAGATATTGACACTGGCTTGGCTTTCCCTTCATTCATTCCTTCATCCTGTTGGCCTACACAGTATTTTAGAGCAATTTGAACTGGTTTCCAACATTTAAAAATTTAGATCTTTCCCATAAAACTTTTTATTTCCAGATTCTTTTAAAAATAAGACAGTATAGCAATACATGACCAACTCTCCGACATGGCAATGGTTGGCTGGAGCTGCACAGCAACTTTCCGCTTTAGATGGGGCATAGTATTCTGGTTTGCCACAGTCCCCACCACTATCTGTTACCTCCATTTGAGGACTAAAGGCAGTTGCCATTTGTCCTCATACCTGTGATTTTTTTTTTTTAATGGAGCTAACAGGAAATTAAAATATCACTTGTCTCCATCAAATGTGGAATAATGAAAACTAGTGTGGAGGAAAATTATCTAGTATGCAAAAGCATGATGTACAGTGATTGTGTGACTTCTTAATGCCATTCTAGAGAATTTCTAATAAACCTACATAAGGGATATCTGACTTTCTGGAGAAATTTATTTATTTTTTTTGTTTTTGTTTTAAATTTATTTATTTATTTATTTTTAATTTTTACTTTACAATTCTGTATTGGTTTTGGCATAGATTGACATGAATCCACCACAGGTGTACATGCATTCCCAAACATGAACCCCCCCCCCCCCCCACAACATCTCTCTGGGTCATCCCCGCGCGTCAGCCCCAAGCGTGTCATATCCTGCATCAGACATAGACTGGCATTTCGATTCTTACATGATATTATACATGTTTCAATGCCATTCTCCCATCTGGAGAAATTTAACTTTGACTAACAACTGACTAGGACTCAGTGATTTTTTTTATAACTCTGTAAAGTTAGAGGTTAGCTTGTAGGAAACTGATAAGGTAGAGTGAGTTTTGTACATCCAGTAAAGAACGTAACACCAGAGTTATGGTTTTGTTACTCTGGAGGGCAAGACACAGATTTGGATCTAATAATTTAGCAATCATATTTCTTTCTATTTTTTGGCTGCACAGGATCTTCGTTATGGCGTGCAAGTTTCTCTAGTTCCGGATGTGGGCTCTTAGTTCCCTGACCAGGGATTGAACCCAGGTCCTCTGCATTGGAAGGTGGATTGTTAACCACTGGCCCACCAAGTAAGTCCCTAGCAATCATATTTCAGCATTTCTTGGCCCATTCTGGTGCATGTGTGCTCAGTTGTGTCCGACGCTTTCTTTGCCCATCAACTATTCTCAAATTCTTTTCAGGCCACGTCTGCCATACTGTTGTTTCCTTCATTATAAGGTCACTCTTTATTGGTATGAGAATTATGTTGTTAATCTCTTAGTGGTACTAATCTTATATCTACTGTGGAAGTTCCAAAGAGTTTCATTGGTCATTTGTTGTTAATTTTACTTATACTTTTTAAATGAAATTTCAGTTCAGTTCAGTTCAGTTCAGTCGCTCAGTCATGTCCGACTCTTTGCGACCCCATGAAT
>NW_024073926.1:0-3563 GCF_014754425.2 Oryx dammah
TCTTCTTACTCTGGATTAGTCTACCCGCTCTCTGAGCCCTCTCGGCCCCTTCCTGTGCCTGGCGAGGCAGATTCGATGACATCTAGACCTAAACGAAAGAGGCGCCCTCCTCCTTCCTCCACCGTGAAGACCTGCCACATGTCCAGGTCACCCTAACTCTAGCCAGTTACTCCTGAGGGTGCTGCTTCTAGAGGCAAAGCAGCAGTAGGGTGGAGTGGGAGGGGGATGGGAGGTTGAGGGTCCCCTCCAGGCAGGTAGGACTGCAGGACTTGGCAGGGGGTAGCCCAGAACACGGAGACGGCGATGGCACCCCACTCCACCACTCTCGCCTGGAAAATCCCACGGACGGAGGAGCCTGGTAGGGCTGCAGTCCATGGGGTCTCGAAGGGTCCGACACGACTGAGCGACTTCACACTCACTTTTCACTTTCATGCACTGGAGACGGAAATGGCAACCCACTCCAGCGTTCTTGCCTGGAGAATCCCAGGGACGGGGGAGCCTGGTGGGCCGCCGTCTGTGGGGTCCCACAGAGTCGGACACGCCTGAAGCGACTTAGCAGCAGCAGCAGCAGCAGCAGCAGCAGCAGCAGCCCAGAACAAGGGGGAGGAAGGAAATGACAGCAGAACTAGGGGCCTGGTCTCCTGCCTCTCACAGCTGTATCTCACTTGCTGGAGCGGTGTCAGGATCACTGAGGGCACCGCAGCCTGCACTTGGGGGCTGGGCGCCTCCCCAGGTGGTAGCCAGGGATCAATAGGACAGAATGATCAAACAGTTGGCTCGAGACTCCATGAGGGAACTGGAGATAGAGAAGAAACTTTACGGGGTTCTGGGAGACCACAGTAAGACGAATGGCACTCAAGAACGTAGTGGGAAAAGGCTGGAACGTGTCGGCTTGCTCGATGCATAAAGCGATACAAGTCGCGTGGCATCAAAGCCAGCTTGGCTTGCTTAAATCAACCGAACCTGCTTAGCCACAAAACTATGCAGCAGAAGCATGAGACATGGCCCAAAACCATTAAACAGTGGTGGCATGAGACTTACATCCTGCCTAGTGAGCTCCATGACTTAATGACCCCCCAAAACATGCTCTTTGGCCCCTAAGCCACCTTCTGTCCAGAATGCGCCCCCGAACAATAAAACAACAGCAGAAAACAAGACCTACAACCTGCCCGGTGGTCATCAAGGTAACGCCTCCCCAAAACAGGCTCTGAGCATACAGAACACCATCACTTATGGAAAGGTGACTCTTCAAAATGAAAGACCTGCACTGTACTGAGACCCGAAAATATTCTCCCCAAGTAACGTGACAGGGCAGTCGAGCGTGCTGCAGTGCTGCAGTCCATGGGGTCGCAAAGAGTCGGATACGACAGAGCGACTGAACTCAACTGTCACAGGCCTAGCCTGACCATAGACAGTGGGGCAAGTAAACTTCCCTGCCCTACCTGGGGGAGGTGGCACTGACGATGGAAATCTGCTGTCTAGGCAAGAAAAAGACGATCGTTCCCCGCTCCCCTCTTCCTCGGGTTGTGAAAGTATACCTGAGTACTTAGGGCAACGCCACGCTTGTGAACCTCCCAAGTGTCTTACCCTAACAAATCACTTCTTGTCTAGCACTTTGCTTCTCGCCTAATTTCTTTCTAGTATGAAGCAGCAGTCGCTCAGTCATGTCTGACTTTTTGTGACTGTAGCCCACCAGGCTCCTCGTCCATGGGACTCTCTGGGCAAAAATACTGCAGTGGGTTGCCACTTCCGACTCCAGCAATCTTCCCAAATGTACACAGGGGAGACTGCGTTAACGTGCCGCAGACGATACCTCCGGTTAACCTGTTACAGAAAACCGCCTCTTGGGTCCTTAAATTCTATACCAATCCTATACCTCTGCTCGGCCGACTGTTTATTGATTTAGGTTTTACGGTGGATGACCTGGGGCTATTTGTTCCATCCTCGCATAGAAAGGACTTGTGGTGCCAGAGCTCTTCGGAGCCCTGGAAACCACACCTAATGGTTTCACAGGGCCTGACTCTGTTTCTCCTCGCCTAGGGGAGATGCCAGCGGCTGTCCCCACTTCCTGCTTCCAAGGGCACACGGAGGGAGCACTGAGACGGGACACACAGATGAGAGAGGCTCCGAGAGAAGCGGGTGCGGACAGCCTGGGAGGGGTGTTTCTAATTTTCACAACGTGGCTGGCGGCGGGGACATCATTCTCGCTGGGTGGGAGGGACACCTCGCGAAACCATCATGTTCATCTTCTAGTCAGAAGTATGTATGAGGGAGGTGACATAAACCCAAGTATAACTAACACTGTTTTGTTAGGTGACATGCAACACAAGTATAACGAACGCTGTTTTATGTTAGATATAAAAGTTAACAGAGTCAACCCTAAGAGTTCGCTTCCAAACGAAAATACTTTTCTCGATTTAATTTTCTATCCATATGAAATGATGACTGTTCACTAGACTGACTGCGCTCATCACTTTCAAGATGGATGGAAGTGGACTCATAATGCTGAACCCCTTAAACTTACACAGGGATATATGCCAATTCTAGTAATATCTCAGTACGACTGAAAAGGAAAAAAAAAAAAAAAAAAAAGGCATGATCTTCCACTCAGGGTGCCTGAACAAACAAAAAGGTAGCAAGCCTCAACAATAAACACAGTCAAACCTGTTCTGTTCGCTGGAGCAGGGCCACCAGGGTGACCGCTCATGTGGAAACTGCAAACCCAACTTTCAGAATCTAACACACAATTATGGTATTTTTCCATGGACATTCCGTAATTTTTTTAAAGTTAAGATCCCCGTTACACTAACTGTCGTAAACCTATGTTTGTGTCCCGTCACTCGGTCCTGTCTGACTTCTCGAGACCCCATGAACCTTAGCACACCAGGATTCCCTGTCCTTCTCTGTCTCCCAGAGTTGGCTCAAACTCATGTCTATTGAGTCAGGGATGCCATCTATCTATCCATTTCGTCCTCTGCCATCCCCTTTTCCTCCTGTCTTCCATCTTTCCCGGCATCAGAGTCCTTTCCAACGAGTCAGCTCTTCGCATCAGGTGGCCCAAAGTTTTGGAGCTTCAGCTTTCAAGGTCAGCCTTCCCAGTGAATATTCAGGGTTGATTTCCTTTAGGATTCACCGCTTACATACGCTGCTCCCGCTAAGTCGCTTCAGTCGTGTCCGACTCTGTGCGACCCCGTAGATGGCGGCCCACTAGGCTCCTCTCTCCCTGGGATTCTCCAGGCAAGAATACTGGAGTGGGCTGCCATTTCCTTCTCCAATGCATGAAAGTGAAAAGTGAAAGTGCAGTCGGTGCTGCCCGACTCTTAGCGACCCCACGGACTGCAGCCTACCAGGCTCCTCCATCCGTGGGATTTTCCAGGCAAGAGTACTGGAGTGGGTTGCCATTGCCTTCTCCGATATCTATCTTCTGATAGATACATAGATAGATAGATAGATTAGGTATAGGTATATACATATAGATATATATGTATATACTACATTTTTTATAAGAGTACTCTGTGATCTTAAGCATTGAGAAGTAAAGCGTTTCATTTCTTTGCAAAAAC
>NW_024073927.1:0-3563 GCF_014754425.2 Oryx dammah
AGGCTTGGAAAGAGAAGAGCAGGAACTTGGATGCAGAACTGCCTGATACCCAAGCCAGTCCACATTTCATTAGGTTAGGTTCCTGCTAGGTTCCAACCTGGGGACATTGACAGGAAAACTCTCTGGGCCTCGTTGTCTTGGACTGTAAAATGGACATTGCGGTTCCTACCCTGAGACACCAAAGGCACCGGGTCTCTAACTGCCATGGGTGATGAAATCCCCTGGAAATGTCCTGGTGTCTAGCTCCCCCTCCTAGGGCTCTGATTCCGTATGACCTGGAGGCCCAGGAATCCACACTTTCCTCGAGCACCCCAGGTGATTCCGTGCAGGGGGCCCTTGGCCTCCAGTGAGAAGGCTGAGCTGGTGGAAAATGAAAGCCGTGAGCAGTAGTAGCCGAGCCTCCTCCCACAAGGATCCATGAGCCCGATAGGGTTGAGGGAAGAAGGGAAAAGGACATCTTTCTTGGATGTTGTTAGTTCTAGAAGGTCTCGATACCCTCTCCTGTTGAATTCCCTTCTGCAGTCTCCCAGCCTCTCACCTGAACACATCGGACGCCAGGGTCCATGTTCTCGAGCTTCTACCATTGGGTCTGTCTGCACGTGGCCACACTTCACCCCAAGGGCCGATCTGGCTGCTGGTCACACACGTTTAGGGCCTCCCAACCAGCCACAAGGATCCAGGCAAAGTCAGCCACAGCCAAGGTAACAGCAGAGCTTGTCTCTGGTGCTGCCTCAGGCCGGCTGCCTCTCCTGCAAGACCCGCACTCCTCTGACTTCTGACCCATAAACCCTGACCCTGCCGCCAAAACAGCACTCTGAACAGTGCCCCTCTGGGCCTCCTCACTCAGATTCCAGATCCGCCAGAAAGCCGGGACTCTCACTGTGTGTTCAGTCATGCCCACTGCAGTCAAACATACCTTGCTTTACACGAGCATGAATATATCTAAACCCCTCACCTTTGTTATTGCTCTCTCCCACCCCCTGGGGAGGGTTCACTTCTTCAGCTCTCCAGGGGAACAGCTGAGGTTTCAACAAACAGGAACCAAAACCAAGAATAATGGGGAATTCTAGAGGTGACCCTAGATGGGTCTCGGGACTTCACCTATGCCCTCACTGTCCGGACCTGGCTTTTCCCCTGTGCCCCTTCTCAGAGGGGATGGGGTTGAAACTCAGATCTCCTGGATGGGCTAACGGTTGGACAGGGGAAGGAAGCGAAGTGATCTCCTTGGGCCTGTGCGCCTTGACCTTCATGTAGCCACTTTGACCCTGACTCATAACCCTCGACATGCCAGAGTCCTTTTAGTTTCCAGGCTTCCGAGAAACCTCCTAGAAACATAAAGTACAAAACAACAGGCTTATCAGGAGAGACTAGAGTTCCCCTACAGGAGCCAGGAGCAGGTGGGACAGCCCAGTCTCGGTGACACGCGAGCCTGACTGGGGTTTCCTCTGAGAGCTCTTGGATCTGAGCCTCTCTCTGCAGACTGGTCCTCTTAACTGTTAAGGCAAATGGAGAGAAATGCATGCCCCCAATGACAGCCTTGACCGCCAAGTCAGCTCGTACCCCTGGAGGAAGTAATACAGAGACTAACATCCCCAATCCCCAGTTCCCAGGAGAGGGGATAATCTGATTGACCCAGCTTGGAACAAGGACACTCCTTGCCCAATCAGCTGAAGCCAAGAAGGAGCAGGCCTATAATAGTGGTTCAGGGGACATCCCTGGGCGTCCAATGGCTAAGACTCCACGTTCCCAATTCAGGGGGCCCGGGTTCAATCCCTGGTCAGGACACTAGGTCCTACATGTCTCAACTAAGAGCTGGCACAGGCAAGTAAATATTTTTCAGAAATAATAATAGTTCATGATTATTGACCTAAACGCCCAGCAAATATTCTCCCCTGCACTAGTTACAAGCCTAAGGAGCAAATCTTCTAATTCTGTGGTTCTCAAACGTCAGCAGGCATCACAATCACCAGGAGGGCTTCTTAGAACTTGCATTTCCTGAGAGTTCCCACATGCTGCTGCTGCTACTGCCTGAGGACCACACTTAAAGAACCACTCTCCTAATTGTTCCCATTCTATAGATAAGAATGTTGAGGCTCACAGGGGGGTGTTACTTGCCCATGCCACACAGAAAATTTAGGACATGGATCCAGGGAACCACGTGTTCCAGGGAACCATGTGTTACACTCTGCGCCCTCCTGCCCAGACTGCAGGGTGGGCAGGGCAGTTCCCAGCGTGGCGTGGGCAGCCATATCAGGTCTGCCACCTGGCAGGCACCTTGGTACCCTATCCTTGCTTCTCCACGTCCACCCCAGTCCCTCCCAGGGACCCAAAAGCTTTGAGCCACTTGAGGAAGGGAAAGGAGGGTAAAAGCAAAGAAGGAAGGCAAGGGCTTGATAAGTAATAATAATAACAGCTCACAGAGTGCCTGACGCTTGGTGAATTTTACAATCATGTCCCCCTTTTACAGAGGGGGTCTCGGAGGCGCAGAGCAGTGGCATGGTTTGCCTGACATAACAAACTAGTAAGTAACACAACAAGGATTCAACATAGGGCAGTTTGGCTGCAGAGTCACTGCTCCCTGGAGCAGGCAAGAGACCCTGGTGGGGCTGTGTGGGGTGGCAGCTGGGGCCACTGGCTCTTGAGTCAGACAGACCTAAGATCAAATCCTGCCTGAACATTTGTACCAACTATGCGAGCATGTCAAGTGACTTCCCTGTTCTTCTGTGTCATCCCCTTACAGACAAATGATGCAAAGTGCATCCTGGTATGCAGCCGTGATTCTTCTCTTGAATTAAATTCCTAGAAGTGGACTCCCTGGGGAAAGGATATGTAAACTTTGAAATCTCTGAGATGTGTTTCCAAATGCAAGGATGGGCTGTCGAGGCTGAACAAGCCAGGCCAGCTCTAGGCTTGCTGCCACCAGGGGGGAGCAGATACCAGGAGAAGGACGGCTTAGAAGAGGAGCTGGCGGGCAGCTGAGATGGGACCTGAAGCTCCTGCCTCCTCCCTCCCTTCTCCCCAAGTGCATCCTGCTCCCTGGGCAGGCTGTGAGCTTCTGGAGGGGGCCTGAGGGTCAGCTTTGAAGACCCAAGTTCCTCTAAACCAGGGTCCTTAAAGCGCGGTTCCAGCATCAGCATCAGCTGGGAGCTTGTTAGAAATACAGATTCTCAGTCCGCATCCCAGATTGAGTGAATCAGGAAGTCTGGGGATAGGGCCCTGCATTCTGTGTTTTCAAACAAGCCTTCCAGATGATTATGATGCAGCTGAAGTCTGAGAATCACTGCTCTGTACGAGGGGCTGCCAAACCTTTTCTGTAAAGAACCCAATAGGAATTACTTTAGGCTTGGGGGCTAAACAGTCTCTACTGTACTTCTCAACTCTGCTCTGTAGCATGAAAACAGCCCACAGACAAGATAAAAACAAGTGAGTGTGACGCTGTTCCAATCAGTCATTAAGGATGCTGGGATTCAAATTTTGCATAATATTCATGTCACAAAATATTTTTCTTCTGATTGTTTTTTTCAGCCATTTAGAAATATAAAACCATTCTTAGCTAGCAAGCC
>NW_024073928.1:0-3563 GCF_014754425.2 Oryx dammah
AGGCTTGGAAAGAGAAGAGCAGGAACTTGGATGCAGAACTGCCTGATACCCAAGCCAGTCCACATTTCATTAGGTTAGGTTCCTGCTAGGTTCCAACCTGGGGACATTGACAGGAAAACTCTCTGGGCCTCGTTGTCTTGGACTGTAAAATGGACATTGCGGTTCCTACCCTGAGACACCAAAGGCACCGGGTCTCTAACTGCCATGGGTGATGAAATCCCCTGGAAATGTCCTGGTGTCTAGCTCCCCCTCCTAGGGCTCTGATTCCGTATGACCTGGAGGCCCAGGAATCCACACTTTCCTCGAGCACCCCAGGTGATTCCGTGCAGGGGGCCCTTGGCCTCCAGTGAGAAGGCTGAGCTGGTGGAAAATGAAAGCCGTGAGCAGTAGTAGCCGAGCCTCCTCCCACAAGGATCCATGAGCCCGATAGGGTTGAGGGAAGAAGGGAAAAGGACATCTTTCTTGGATGTTGTTAGTTCTAGAAGGTCTCGATACCCTCTCCTGTTGAATTCCCTTCTGCAGTCTCCCAGCCTCTCACCTGAACACATTGGACGCCAGGGTCCATGTTCTCGAGCTTCTACCATTGGGTCTGTCTGCACGTGGCCACACTTCACCCCAAGGGCCGATCTGGCTGCTGGTCACACACGTTTAGGGCCTCCCAACCAGCCACAAGGATCCAGGCAAAGTCAGCCACAGCCAAGGTAACAGCAGAGCTTGTCTCTGGTGCTGCCTCAGGCCGGCTGCCTCTCCTGCAAGACCCGCACTCCTCTGACTTCTGACCCATAAACCCTGACCCTGCCGCCAAAACAGCACTCTGAACAGTGCCCCTCTGGGCCTCCTCACTCAGATTCCAGATCCGCCAGAAAGCCGGGACTCTCACTGTGTGTTCAGTCATGCCCACTGCAGTCAAACATACCTTGCTTTACACGAGCATGAATATATCTAAACCCCTCACCTTTGTTATTGCTCTCTCCCACCCCCTGGGGAGGGTTCACTTCTTCAGCTCTCCAGGGGAACAGCTGAGGTTTCAACAAACAGGAACCAAAACCAAGAATAATGGGGAATTCTAGAGGTGACCCTAGATGGGTCTCGGGACTTCGCCTATGCCCTCACTGTCCGGACCTGGCTTTTCCCCTGTGCCCCTTCTCAGAGGGGATGGGGTTGAAACTCAGATCTCCTGGATGGGCTAACGGTTGGACAGGGGAAGGAAGCGAAGTGATCTCCTTGGGCCTGTGCGCCTTGACCTTCATGTAGCCACTTTGACCCTGACTCATAACCCTCGACATGCCAGAGTCCTTTTAGTTTCCAGGCTTCCGAGAAACCTCCTAGAAACATAAAGTACAAAACAACAGGCTTATCAGGAGAGACTAGAGTTCCCCTACAGGAGCCAGGAGCAGGTGGGACAGCCCAGTCTCGGTGACACGCGAGCCTGACTGGGGTTTCCTCTGAGAGCTCTTGGATCTGAGCCTCTCTCTGCAGACTGGTCCTCTTAACTGTTAAGGCAAATGGAGAGAAATGCATGCCCCCAATGACAGCCTTGACCGCCAAGTCAGCTCGTACCCCTGGAGGAAGTAATACAGAGACTAACATCCCCAATCCCCAGTTCCCAGGAGAGGGGATAATCTGATTGACCCAGCTTGGAACAAGGACACTCCTTGCCCAATCAGCTGAAGCCAAGAAGGAGCAGGCCTATAATAGTGGTTCAGGGGACATCCCTGGGCGTCCAATGGCTAAGACTCCACATTCCCAATTCAGGGGGCCCGGGTTCAATCCCTGGTCAGGACACTAGGTCCTACATGTCTCAACTAAGAGCTGGCACAGGCAAGTAAATATTTTTCAGAAATAATAATAGTTCATGATTATTGACCTAAACGCCCAGCAAATATTCTCCCCTGCACTAGTTACAAGCCTAAGGAGCAAATCTTCTAATTCTGTGGTTCTCAAACGTCAGCAGGCATCACAATCACCAGGAGGGCTTCTTAGAACTTGCATTTCCTGAGAGTTCCCACATGCTGCTGCTGCTACTGCCTGAGGACCACACTTAAAGAACCACTCTCCTAATTGTTCCCATTCTATAGATAAGAATGTTGAGGCTCACAGGGGGGTGTTACTTGCCCATGCCACACAGAAAATTTAGGACATGGATCCAGGGAACCACGTGTTCCAGGGAACCATGTGTTACACTCTGCACCCTCCTGCCCAGACTGCAGGGTGGGCAGGGCAGTTCCCAGCGTGGCGTGGGCAGCCATATCAGGTCTGCCACCTGGCAGGCACCTTGGTACCCTATCCTTGCTTCTCCACGTCCACCCCAGTCCCTCCCAGGGACCCAAAAGCTTTGAGCCACTTGAGGAAGGGAAAGGAGGGTAAAAGCAAAGAAGGAAGGCAAGGGCTTGATAAGTAATAATAATAACAGCTCACAGAGTGCCTGACGCTTGGTGAATTTTACAATCATGTCCCCCTTTTACAGAGGGGGTCTTGGAGGCGCAGAGCAGTGGCATGGTTTGCCTGACATAACAAACTAGTAAGTAACACAACAAGGATTCAACACAGGGCAGTTTGGCTGCAGAGTCACTGCTCCCTGGAGCAGGCAAGAGACCCTGGTGGGGCTGTGTGGGGTGGCAGCTGGGGCCACGGGCTCTTGAGTCAGACAGACCTAAGATCAAATCCTGCCTGAACATTTGTACCAACTATGCGAGCATGTCAAGTGACTTCCCTGTTCTTCTGTGTCATCCCCTTACAGACAAATGATGCAAAGTGCATCCTGGTATGCAGCCGTGATTCTTCTCTTGAATTAAATTCCTAGAAGTGGACTCCCTGGGGAAAGGATATGTAAACTTTGAAATCTCTGAGATGTGTTTCCAAATGCAAGGATGGGCTGTCGAGGCTGAACAAGCCAGGCCAGCTCTAGGCTTGCTGCCACCAGGGGGGAGCAGATACCAGGAGAAGGACGGCTTAGAAGAGGAGCTGGCGGGCAGCTGAGATGGGACCTGAAGCTCCTGCCTCCTCCCTCCCTTCTCCCCAAGTGCATCCTGCTCCCTGGGCAGGCTGTGAGCTTCTGGAGGGGGCCTGAGGGTCAGCTTTGAAGACCCAAGTTCCTCTAAACCAGGGTCCTTAAAGCGCGGTTCCAGCATCAGCATCAGCTGGGAGCTTGTTAGAAATACAGATTCTCAGTCCGCATCCCAGATTGAGTGAATCAGGAAGTCTGGGGATAGGGCCCTGAATTCTGTGTTTTCAAACAAGCCTTCCAGATGATTATGATGCAGCTGAAGTCTGAGAATCACTGCTCTGTACGAGGGGCTGCCAAACCTTTTCTGTAAAGAACCCAATAGGAATTACTTTAGGCTTGGGGGCTATACAGTCTCTACTGTACTTCTCAACTCTGCTCTGTAGCATGAAAACAGCCCACAGACAAGATAAAAACAAGTGAGTGTGACGCTGTTCCAATCATTCATTAAGGACGCTGGGATTCAAATTTTACATAATATTCATGTCACAAAATATTTTTCTTCTGATTGTTTTTTTCAGCCATTTAGAAATATAAAACCATTCTTAGCTAGCAAGCC
>NW_024073929.1:0-3560 GCF_014754425.2 Oryx dammah
TCTCTGATAATGAGTGATGTTGAGCATCTTTTCATGTGTTTGTTAGCAATCTGTATGTCTTCTTTGGAGAAACGTCTATTTAGTTCTTTGGCCCATGTTTTTGATTGGGTTGTTTATTTTAATAAAATAAACAGAGAAACAGTTTAGGGAAACTGAATGCTTATTGTCTTAGTTTGGCTGCAACAATAAAATACCAAGGACTGTGTGGCTTAAAAAACAGACTATTTTTCAGTTTAGAAGCTGAGAGATCCAGATCCGGGTATTGGGAGGTTCAGTTTTTTGTTGAGGACCCTCTTCCTGACCTGAAAATGATCATCCTTCTCACTATGTCCTCATATGGCAGAGAGAAAATCCTGGTATCTCTTCCTCTTATTAGAGCTCAAATCTCTCCTCGGGTCTCCTCCAGCAGGACCTACTCAGTCTAATTAGCTCCCAGTGCTCGGTCTGGGAGGAAGAAATCATTTCTCCTTCCCCTACTGAACTATTGTGACTGAACTACTAATAAAATTGACACAAAACAGATTAACAGGAGAAAAGGAACACACTTTAATAACCTTGAACTTAATACATAATTCAAACCTAAAGGCCCAAACCTGCTGACTTTTGATGACTAGATCGTCACAACTTATATAAAACATTGTAAAAAAATTTTTCTTGTTGTTTGTTTCTGTTTTCTTCAGTAAAAGTGAGAGAGAAAACTTTGTTCCTTGAGAAAGGTAGGAACACAGTATGGCATTTATCTGTGTCAGAATTTTACCCTAGCTTTACTATGGATTCTAATTTAAAATAATAGCAAAAGCTGTGATAATTACAGATACACATTAGATTGATTTTTTTTTCAAGAACAGTATAGCAAAAGTCTATTTTCATATAATTTCACCAAATTATTTTTTATAACATTTTTATTTCTTAAATGGGTAGTCAACAGCTTTATTGTTATCTTTGATGGTTAAATTATTTTCATATGATTATTGATAATTTTATGTCTTTCACTGAAGTTTTCCAAGTGTTTTCTTGACATTTATCTTTGGATACAAAGCATTCTTCATATATTTTTATGGCAACATTTTCATACAATGGAAATAACTATTCTTTGATTTTTTATTTATCTTTTGATTTTATTTCTATTTTGGGGCACATATGAATTTGATATTTTTGTTGAGTATTTTGGGTTTCATGATATATATATTTTTTTGAAAAAAGCCCATAGTAACTCTAAGATTATACAAATATTTATGTAAAGTACTTACAAGACATTTTTACTTTATTTTACATTGTTGTATGGGATAAACAATCCAATTTATTTATTTTCTAAGTGCTAAGGTTATTTTTTGAAAACCTAATTACTGAATGCATTTAACCAACTCAGCTTATAATTTCACCTTCAAAGGCTATTTTTGTTTTTATTTGAGCCTCTCCTATCTTCGCTTCTTAAAAATCTTGCTGTCTTCTAAAGACTTCATCAATGCTTGGTAATTTATCAATATAATTGAAAAATGGGGAAATCTAATCATGGACACAAATGGGGCAAAAAAACTCTCACAAGCAATACACAGCCTTTCCCAAACTGTATCCAGAATGAAGACTCACCCGTGTGATAAATAATAATAACCATTAGTGTTTGCTCAGGGCAACAGCTCTCATTTTACAATTAGATATACTAAGGCTTAGCCTTATATATATTAAGGCTTCCCTAATGGCTCAATTGGTAATGAATCTGCTTGCAATGCAGGAGACTGGGGTTCAAGAAGAGAAGGAGACATAGAAGATTAGATAGTTGAATAGCATAACCAACTCAATGGACATAAGTTTGAGCAAACTCTGGGAGACAGTAAAGGACAGGGACACCTGGCATATTTCAGTACAGGGGTCATAAAGAACTGGACACAACTTAGTGACTACACAACAACAAGGCCAAGAGAGACAAATTAATTAAAGTAACTCTGCCAAATTCATGTCAACTATTGGCATAACTCTTCCAAATATCCTGATAAAATGACAAATTAGGGGTATTGGGGTCCACAAGGCAAAATCTTATAAATGAAATTTAAAAGAACCAGTAACTTTTGATTGACCCTTATATTAGAATCCTGCAATCAATCCATCAGATTAAACTCTTCCAGCCTTCACAGTCTATTTCCTCAGCAGCCTTCATATACATGGGTCTTTGATAGAATAGTAACAATCCCTGTGACACTAGGAAAGTTGATCACTCTGGTATTCATCTAATCCATTATTTTAAACTTCACATTGGTCAGCTAGTCAGCACGATATTCTTTTAAATACACAGCTATAGGCATTTACAAATTCTTGTTTCCAGCTAATAAAATGTTCTTTAGCAAGCAAATATAGTACATCTTGCCAGGAGAATACCATGGACAGAGGAGCCTGGCAGGTTATAGCCCATAGGGTCACAAGAGTGGGACATGATTGAAGTGACTTAGCACATAGTACATCTGTATAAAATAAATCTGAACATTTTTCACTTTTTCTATAAGCAGTCCTCTTTTCTAGTATCACATTTACTTGGGTTTCTCCATTTCCTGTATCCCTATAAAGCAATTTTTGTTTATTTTACTTTAAAATAACCATTTTAGTCTTACATTTAGATCTTTAATCCATTTTGAGTTTATTTTTGTGTATGGTGTTAGAAAGTAATCTAGTTTCATTCTTTTACACATGGTTGACCAGTTTTCCCAGCACCACTTGTTAAAGAGATTGTCTTTAATCCATTGTATATTCTTGCCTCCTTTGTCAAAGATAAGGTGTCCATAGATGTGTGGATTTATCTCTGGGTTTTGTATTTTGTTCCAGTTATCTATATTTCTGTCTTTGTGCCAGTACCATACTGTCTTGATGACTGTGGCTTTGTAATAGAGCCTGAAGTCAGGCAGGTTGATTCCTCCAGTTCCATTCTTCTTTCTCAAGATTGCTTTGGCTATTCTAGGTTTTTTGTATTTCCATACAAATTGTGAAATTATTTGTTCTAGCTCTGTGAAAAATACCGTTGGTAGCTTGATAGGGATTGCATTGAATCTATAGATTGCTTTGGGTAGTATACTCATTTTCACTATATTGATTCTTCTGATCCATGAACACGGTATATTTCTTCATCTATTAGTGTCTTCTTTGATTTCTTTCACCAGTGATCTAAACGTAAGACCAGAAACTATAAAACTCCTAGAGGAGAACATAGGCAAAACATTCTCCGACATAAATCACAGCAGGATCCTCTATGACCCACCTCCAAGAATATTGGAAATAAAAGCAAAAATAAACAAATGAGACCTAATTAAACTTAAAAGCTTCTGCACAACAAAGGAAACTATAAGCAAGGTGAAAAGACAGCCTTCTGAATGGGAGAAAATAATAGCAAATGAAGCAACTGACAAATAACTAATCTCAAAACTATACAAGCAACAAATGCAGCTCAATTCCAGAAAAATAAATGACTCAATCAAAAAATGTGCCAAAGAACTAAATAGACATTTCTCCAAAGAAGACATACAGATGGCTAACAAACACATGAAAAGATGCTCAACATCACTCATTATCAGAGA
>NW_024073930.1:0-3559 GCF_014754425.2 Oryx dammah
TCTCTGATAATGAGTGATGTTGAGCATCTTTTCATGTGTTTGTTAGCCATCTGTATGTCTTCTTTGGAGAAATGTCTATTTAGTTCTTTGGCACATTTTTTGATTGAGTCATTTATTTTTCTGGAATTGAGCTGCATTTGTTGCTTGTATAGTTTTGAGATTAGTTATTTGTCAGTTGCTTCATTTGCTATTATTTTCTCCCATTCAGAAGGCTGTCTTTTCACCTTGCTTATAGTTTCCTTTGTTGTGCAGAAGCTTTTAAGTTTAATTAGGTCTCATTTGTTTATTTTTGCTTTTATTTCCAATATTCTTGGAGGTGGGTCATAGAGGATCCTGCTGTGATTTATGTCGGAGAATGTTTTGCCTATGTTCTCCTCTAGGAGTTTTATAGTTTCTGGTCTTACGTTTAGATCACTGGTGAAAGAAATCAAAGAAGACACTAATAGATGAAGAAATATACCGTGTTCATGGATCAGAAGAATCAATATAGTGAAAATGAGTATACTACC
Source organism: Oryx dammah (assembly GCF_014754425.2). Classification (NCBI taxonomy): domain Eukaryota; kingdom Metazoa; phylum Chordata; class Mammalia; order Artiodactyla; family Bovidae; genus Oryx; species Oryx dammah. The sequence continues at coordinate 510 of NW_024073930.1, forward strand.
CAAAGCAATCTATAGATTCAATGCAATCCCTATCAAGCTACCAACGGTATTTTTCACAGAGCTAGAACAAATAATTTCACAATTTGTATGGAAATACAAAATACCTAGAATAGCCAAAGCAATCTTGAGAAAGAAGAATGGAACTGGAGGAATCAACCTGCCTGACTTCAGGCTCTATTACAAAGCCACAGTCATCAAGACAGTATGGTACTGGCACAAAGACAGAAATATAGATAACTGGAACAAAATACAAAACCCAGAGATAAATCCACACATCTATGGACACCTTATCTTTGACAAAGGAGGCAAGAATATACAATGGATTAAAGACAATCTCTTTAACAAGTGGTGCTGGGAAAACTGGTCAACCATGTGTAAAAGAATGAAACTAGATTACTTTCTAACACCATACACAAAAATAAACTCAAAATGGATTAAAGATCTAAATGTAAGACTAAAATGGTTATTTTAAAGTAAAATAAACAAAAATTGCTTTATAGGGATACAGGAAATGGAGAAACCCAAGTAAATGTGATACTAGAAAAGAGGACTGCTTATAGAAAAAGTGAAAAATGTTCAGATTTATTTTATACAGATGTACTATGTGCTAAGTCACTTCAATCATGTCCCACTCTTGTGACCCTATGGGCTATAACCTGCCAGGCTCCTCTGTCCATGGTATTCTCCTGGCAAGATGTACTATATTTGCTTGCTAAAGAACATTTTATTAGCTGGAAACAAGAATTTGTAAATGCCTATAGCTGTGTATTTAAAAGAATATCGTGCTGACTAGCTGACCAATGTGAAGTTTAAAATAATGGATTAGATGAATACCAGAGTGATCAACTTTCCTAGTGTCACAGGGATTGTTACTATTCTATCAAAGACCCATGTATATGAAGGCTGCTGAGGAAATAGACTGTGAAGGCTGGAAGAGTTTAATCTGATGGATTGATTGCAGGATTCTAATATAAGGGTCAATCAAAAGTTACTGGTTCTTTTAAATTTCATTTATAAGATTTTGCCTTGTGGACCCCAATACCCCTAATTTGTCATTTTATCAGGATATTTGGAAGAGTTATGCCAATAGTTGACATGAATTTGGCAGAGTTACTTTAATTAATTTGTCTCTCTTGGCCTTGTTGTTGTGTAGTCACTAAGTTGTGTCCAGTTCTTTATGACCCCTGTACTGAAATATGCCAGGTGTCCCTGTCCTTTACTGTCTCCCAGAGTTTGCTCAAACTTATGTCCATTGAGTTGGTTATGCTATTCAACTATCTAATCTTCTATGTCTCCTTCTCTTCTTGAACCCCAGTCTCCTGCATTGCAAGCAGATTCATTACCAATTGAGCCATTAGGGAAGCCTTAATATATATAAGGCTAAGCCTTAGTATATCTAATTGTAAAATGAGAGCTGTTGCCCTGAGCAAACACTAATGGTTATTATTATTTATCACACGGGTGAGTCTTCATTCTGGATACAGTTTGGGAAAGGCTGTGTATTGCTTGTGAGAGTTTTTTTGCCCCATTTGTGTCCATGATTAGATTTCCCCATTTTTCAATTATATTGATAAATTACCAAGCATTGATGAAGTCTTTAGAAGACAGCAAGATTTTTAAGAAGCGAAGATAGGAGAGGCTCAAATAAAAACAAAAATAGCCTTTGAAGGTGAAATTATAAGCTGAGTTGGTTAAATGCATTCAGTAATTAGGTTTTCAAAAAATAACCTTAGCACTTAGAAAATAAATAAATTGGATTTTTATCCCATACAACAATGTAAAATAAAGTAAAAATGTCTTGTAAGTACTTTACATAAATATTTGTATAATCTTAGAGTTACTATGGGCTTTTTTCAAAAAAATATATATATCATGAAACCCAAAATACTCAACAAAAATATCAAATTCATATGTGCCCCAAAATAGAAATAAAATCAAAAGATAAATAAAAAATCAAAGAATAGTTATTTCCATTGTATGAAAATGTTGCCATAAAAATATATGAAGAATGCTTTGTATCCAAAGATAAATGTCAAGAAAACACTTGGAAAACTTCAGTGAAAGACATAAAATTATCAATAATCATATGAAAATAATTTAACCATCAAAGATAACAATAAAGCTGTTGACTACCCATTTAAGAAATAAAAATGTTATAAAAAATAATTTGGTGAAATTATATGAAAATAGACTTTTGCTATACTGTTCTTGAAAAAAAAATCAATCTAATGTGTATCTGTAATTATCACAGCTTTTGCTATTATTTTAAATTAGAATCCATAGTAAAGCTAGGGTAAAATTCTGACACAGATAAATGCCATACTGTGTTCCTACCTTTCTCAAGGAACAAAGTTTTCTCTCTCACTTTTACTGAAGAAAACAGAAACAAACAACAAGAAAAATTTTTTTACAATGTTTTATATAAGTTGTGACGATCTAGTCATCAAAAGTCAGCAGGTTTGGGCCTTTAGGTTTGAATTATGTATTAAGTTCAAGGTTATTAAAGTGTGTTCCTTTTCTCCTGTTAATCTGTTTTGTGTCAATTTTATTAGTAGTTCAGTCACAATAGTTCAGTAGGGGAAGGAGAAATGATTTCTTCCTCCCAGACCGAGCACTGGGAGCTAATTAGACTGAGTAGGTCCTGCTGGAGGAGACCCGAGGAGAGATTTGAGCTCTAATAAGAGGAAGAGATACCAGGATTTTCTCTCTGCCATATGAGGACATAGTGAGAAGGATGATCATTTTCAGGTCAGGAAGAGGGTCCTCAACAAAAAACTGAACCTCCCAATACCCGGATCTGGATCTCTCAGCTTCTAAACTGAAAAATAGTCTGTTTTTTAAGCCACACAGTCCTTGGTATTTTATTGTTGCAGCCAAACTAAGACAATAAGCATTCAGTTTCCCTAAACTGTTTCTCTGTTTATTTTATTAAAATAAACAACCCAATCAAAAACATGGGCCAAAGAACTAAATAGACGTTTCTCCAAAGAAGACATACAGATTGCTAACAAACACATGAAAAGATGCTCAACATCACTCATTATCAGAGA
>NW_024073932.1:0-3559 GCF_014754425.2 Oryx dammah
TTGATATTTCTCCCAGCAATCTTGATTCCAGCTTGTGTTTCTTCTAGTCCAGCGTTTCTCATGATATACTCTGCATAGAAGTTAAATAAGCAGGGTGACAATATACAGCCTTGACGTACTCCTTTTCCTATTTGGAACCAGTCTGTTGTTCCATGTCCAGTTCTAACTGTTGCTTCCTGACCTGCATACAGATTTCTCACTCCTTTGTAATAAGAGGTGTCTTGTGGGCAGATTCTCTGCCAATATCCTTTTTCTTGCCAAACTTTCATCTACTCGATGACTCTTGTCTGAAATCATTATTACCAACTGGTGCTTTACAAATTTCATTATTGCTTTTACACTTATTTGTTGGCATTCTGTGCAAGGAGAAGCTGTCTCATCTCCTGCACCCATTTATTCGTTTTATTTACAGTTGAATGGGTTTGGGATTCTCACTTTTCTCAGGGTTCAGTCAGTCAATTCAGACACTCAGTCATGTCTGATTCTTTGCAATCCCATGGACTGCAGCATACCAGGCTTCCCTGTCCATCACCAACTCCCAGAGTTTACTCAAACTCATGTCCATTGAGTCGGCAATTCCATCCAACCATCTCATCCTCTGTCGTCCCCTTCTCCTCCTGCCTTCAATCTTTCCCAGCATCAGGGTCTTTTCCAATGAGTCAGTTCTTTGTATCAGGTGGCCAAAGTATTGGAGCTTCAGCTTCAGCCATCAGTCCTTCTAATGAATATTCAGGACTGATTTCCTTTAGGATGGACTGGCTGTATCTCCTTGCTGTCCAAAGGACTCTCAAGAGTCTTCTCCAACACCAAGTTCAAAAGCATCAGTTCTTCAGCGCTTAGCTTTCTTTATAGTCCAACTCTCACATCTATACATGACCACTGGAAAAGCCATAGCTTTGACTAGACAGACCTTTGTTGGCAAAGTAATGTCTCTACTTTTTAATATGCTGTCTAGGTTTGTCATAGCTTTTCTTCCAAGGAGCAAGTGTTCCTCAGGGTTATGATATATTATCATTATTCATTTTTTTGCCCAGCTCCTATGAGATTTGGCCAGTGGAACCCCTTAAAGTAGCCCCTTGTTTCTTTTTTTAACATCTCCTTATCACTTTCTCAGGAAGTCACATGTCAACATCAGTGTTTCTTTAAAAAAAAAAAGTTACTTTATTTTATTTACTTGGCTGCCTCGGGTCTTATCTGCAGTACACAAACTCAGTAGTTGGGGTGCACGGCTTGGTTGTCTCCCAGCATATGAGATCTTAGTCCCCTGACCTAGGATTGGACCTGTGTCCCCTGCATTAAAAAGTGTATTCTTGACCACTATAGCACCAAGGAAGTCCCAGCATCAGTGTTTCTTGTGTTGTTCATTTTTACATAGTCATCAACATGGGAGTATACATGAAATCTATCTAATACTGTATGGTGTCCAAACCCACAAGGCAGCTGCTGATACTTTGTCTGAGTGATAAGCCAGCCCAGCAGTGAGAGCACACTTATCTTGCACCCTTCCTTCTTTGAACTCCAAACACACTCGGATGCTCTCTGGCTATTTTGGGCACATTTGTTGGTTGTAGCCTTGGAGAAGCAGACAGTGGGATGGAGTCAGAAGTTTAAGAGGTGTACTGGGGGTAATGCTTGTGAAACAAGGAGCAGACCTGATGTGAGTACATATGAATGAAGGGGGGGGGGCAGGAAGATGGAGGGCATCTCTGAGAAGTCTGGCCCCAAGGGCAGCTCCAGTGCAGATTCGCCCATCGTGGGCAGAAGTGCCAGATCCTCATGCCCTGCTGGGCTCGGCCCTTGCCTGGGAGCTGCAGGGAGGGGCATGGCTGGACTCCGGGGCCTCCATGGATCCCAAGTACTGCAGTTGGAGCCTCGTTTAACCCGACTCCTCGAAGCTGACAAACAGGTTCTTTCTTACAGGGAGACCTGAGGGGCATGCTGCTAAGGCTGCCATAGGAAAAATATTTAAAGATTGTATTTATTGATTCAAAAATTAGAAATTTGAAACAGAACTCTTTCTACGTGGGATATGAACATCCTGGGCTCCCACCCATTGGCGACTCGCTGAGGCTTCAGTCATCGCTAGATGGGACATGCTGATCTCGGTGTTTGACTCCATTCTTCCTGTGGGGTTTTGAGCTGGCCTCTCTGATTGGTTCAGAGGGGCCATAATGGTCTCTAGTTGCCCCAGCTCGTGACTGGAAAGAATGAGTTGTCAGCCGGGATCACCCGGAGGGCTGTTGCATTCCAAGGGACTTGTTAAAGGAATGTTCCACCCAATCAGTGGCTCCGGCCCCTTGCCTACCCAGTGTGATCAAATGCACGATTAGATGCTGGGTCGGCAGCTTCGTACCCAGATTCGCTTAGTATCTGGTTCCGAAGACTTCACCACGGAACCGGGCCCCTGAGGTCAGGAGCTCGCTGCGCATTTCAGGTGTGCAGCTGTGCCCCGTCCCGCGTCACCGGGTTGCTGAGCCGGGCTGGGCTCGCGGTGGTGCAGACCCTGTGTCGCTGCTCTGCTCCGGCGCCGCCCCCGCGGCCTCCAGCCGGCGCTCCGGCCTCTGCTCGGCCTCTGCTCGTGGGAGCAGTGGGAGCGAGGCAGGCTCCCCTTTGCTGCGCCTGGCCGTCGTTGTAGCTCATCAACTCGCTCTTGAGCTAGTCCTCGGAGAATGTGGTTCCCCACGGCTGGGGCACCCTGATGGCCTGTCTCTGCATGCGTATGACTTTGTCACCGCTCCCTGAGAGGCCGTCACCCAGCACGGGACATGTGTGCGGTGTGGTCTTAGCACCGGTGATTACAGACCAACACGAGGCGTTAGCACGGCCCAGCTGCGGTAGGCTTTCCAACGTCTAGTCAGCATTGTTTTCTGAAACCTGCACTTAAACATTTTTTTGGGCTTGATTTGGCTCTATTTTTAGGGTGTTTTCCCCCGGGAGAAGGAAGAAGTATGAGGGGGAGCAGAGCAGGGAAGGGATGCCAGCTCTGACTTGGCAATCGCAGAGCCGGACGCACCTCAGGGCGTCAGCGGGCGCGTGACACAGCCCAGCCCCCACATTCCTCCCAGTGTGTCGCCCCCCATGGCAGCAGGTGGGCGCTGGTCAGTGTCTGTGCTCCCTACCGGTCAGGTACCTCGGTTGTTTTGACTTCAGCTGTCTGCTGTGTGTGTGTGTGTGTGTGTGTGTGTGTGTGAGAGAGTGTGTATGTGTGTGTGAATGTGTGTATGGGTGTATATGTGTAAGTGTGTGAATGTGTGTATATCTGTGAAAGTGTGTGTGTATGAGTGTATTTGAGTGTGTGTGTATGACTGTATGTGTGTGGCATACAGCCCATACGGACTGTATGCAGAGACTGGTGCTCTGGCCCCCTCCGAGCTGGGGTTCCCAGAACATTTACAGAGGCTACTTCTAGCCCATGATGTGAGCCATGAAGAGTCACTGCAAATCTATTCTTCCTTCACCCAACATATGAAGATGCCCTGTGTGCCTGACACGGTGGCAGGTGTGTGTATGAGATGTGTGTGGGTGTGTATGAGTTATGTGTGAGAGTGTTTGCGTATGA
>NW_024073933.1:0-3558 GCF_014754425.2 Oryx dammah
CTCAGTCATGTCCCACTCTTTGCGACCCCATGACTCGCAGCACCCCAGGCCTCCCTGTCCATCACCAACTCCTGGAGTTCACTCAGACTCACGTCCATCGAGTCCGTGATGCCATCCAGCCATCTCATCCCCTGTTGTCCCCTTCTCCTCCTGCCCCCAATCCCTCCCAGCATCAGAGTCTTTTCCAATGAGTCAACTCTTCGCATGAGGTGGCCAAAGTACTGGAGTTTCAGCTTCAGCATCATTCCCTCCAAAGAAATCTCATGGTTGATCTCCTTCAGAATGGACTGGTTGGATCTCCTTGCAGTCCAAGGGACTCTCAAGAGTCTTCTCCAACACCACAGTTCAAACGCATCAATTCTTCGGCGCTCAGCCTTCTTCACAGTCCAACTCTCACATCCATACATGACCACTGGAAAAACCATAGCCTTGACTAGACGGACCTTAGTCGGCAAAGTAATGTCTCTGCTCTTCAATATGCTATCCAGGTTGCTCATAACTTTTCTTCCAAGGAGTAAGCGTCTTTTAATTTCATGGCTGCAATCACCATCTGCAGTGATTTTGGAGACCAGAAAAATAAAGTCTGACACTATTTCCACTGTTTCCCCATCTATTTCCCATGAAGTGATGGGACCGGATGCCATGATCTTCGTTTTCTGAATGTTGAGCTTTAAGCCAACTTTTTCACTCTCCTCTTTCGCTTTCGTCAAGAGGCTTTTTGGTTCCTCTTCACTTTCTGCCATAAGGGTGATGTCATCTGCATATCTGAGGTTATTGATATTTCTCCCGGCAATCTTGATTCCAGCTTGTGTTTCTTCCAGTCCAGCGTTTCTCATGATGTACTCTGCATATAAGGTAAATAAGCAGGGTGACGATATACAGCCTTGACGTACTCCTTTTCATATTTGGAACCAGTCTGTTGTTCCATGTACACTCTAACTGTTGCTTCCTGACCTGCATACAGATTTCTCAAGAGGCAGGTCAGGTGGTCTGGTATTCCCATCTCTCTCAGAATTTTCCACAGTTTATTGTGATCCACACAGTCAAAGGCTTTGGCATAGTCAATAAAGCAGAAATAGATGTTTTTCTGGAACTCTCTTGCTTTTTCCATGATCCAGCGGATGTTGGCAATTTGATCTCTGGTTCCTCTGCCTTTTCTAAAACCAGCTTGAACATCAGGAAGTTCACGGTTCACATATTGCTGAAGCCTGGCTTGGAGAATTTTGAGCATTACTTTACTAGCATGTGAGATGAGTGCAATTGTGTGGTAGTTTGAGCATTCTTTGGCATTGCCTTTCTTCAAGATTGGAATGAAAACTGACCTTTTCCAGTCCTGTGGCCACTGCTGAGTTTTCCAAATTTGCTGGCATATTGAGTGCAGCACTTTCACAGCATCGTCTTCCAGGATTTGAAATAGCTCAACTGGAATTCCATCACCTCCACTAGCTTTGTTCATAGTGATGCTTTCCAAGGCCCACTTGACTTCACATTCCAGGATGTCTGGCTCTAGATGAGTGATCACACCATCGTGATTATCCGGGTCATGAAGATCTTTTTTGTACAGTTCTTCTGTGTATTCTTGCCACCTCTTCTTAATATCTTCTGCTTCTGTTAGGCCCATACCATTTCTGTCCTTTATCGAGCCCATCTTTGCATGAAATGTTCCCTTGGTATCTCTAATTTTCTTGAAGAGATCTCTAGCCTTTCCTATTCTGTTGTTTTCCTCTATTTTGTTCCATTGATCACTGAAGAAGGCTTTCTTAACTCTTCTTGCTATTCTCTGGAACTCTGCATTCAGATGCTTACATCTTTCCTTTTCTCCTTTGCTTTTCGCTTCTCTTCTTCTCACAGCTATTTCTAAGGCCTCCCCAGACAGCCATTTTGCTTTTTTGCATTTCTTTTCCATGGGGATGGTCTTGATCCCTGTCTCCTGTACAATGTCACGAACCTCATTCCATAGTTCATCAGGCACTCTATCTATCAGATATAGGCCCTTAAATCTATTTCTCACTTCCGCTGTATAATCATAAGGGATTTGATTTAGGTCATACCTGAATGGTCTACCCTCTGATGCCCTCTTGCTCAGGCTCTAGGGCATGTGGGCTTAAATACTTGCAATACACAGCCTCAGAAGGTCAGGAAGGGCGGCGGTAAGGAGATACCCCTCGTCCAAGGTAAGGAGCAGCAACTGTGCTTTGCTGGAGCAGCCGTGAAGAGATACCCCACGCCCAAGGTAAGAGAAACCCAAATAAGATGGTAAGTGTTGCAAGAGGGCATCAGAGGGCAGACACACTGAAACCATACTCACAGAAAACTAGTCAATCTAATCACACTAGAACCACAGCCTTGTCTAACTCAATGAAACCAAGCCATGCCCGCGGGGCAACCCAAGACAGGGCAGGTCATGGTGGAGAGGTCTGACAGAATGTGGTCCACTGGAGAAGGGAATGGCAAACCACTTCAGGATTCTTGCCTTGAGAACCCCATGAACAGTATGAAAAGGCAAAATGATACGATACTGAAAGAGGAACTCCCCAGGTCAGTAGGTGCCCAATATGCTACTGGAGATCAGTGGAGAAATAACTCCAGAAAGAATGAAGGGATGGAGCCAAAGCAAAAACAATACCCAGGTGTGGATGTGACTGGTGATAGAAGCAAGATCCGATGCTATAAAGAGCAATATTGCATAGGAACCTGGAGTGTCAGGTCCATGAATCAAGGCAAATTGGAAGTGGTCAAACAAGAGATGGCAAGAGTAAACGTCGACATTCTAGGAATCAGTGAACTAAAATGGACTGGAATGGGTGAATTTAACTCAGATGACCATTATATCTACTACTGCAGGCAGGAATTCCTCAGAAGAAATGGAGTAGCCATCATGGTCAACAAAAGAGTCCGAAATGCAGTACTTGGATGCAGTCTCAAAAACGACAGAATGATCTCTGTTCGTCTCAAAGGCAAACCATTCAATATCACAGTTATTCAAGTCTATGCCCCAACCGGTAACGCTGAAGAAGCTGACGTTGAACGTTTCTATGAAGACCTACAAGACCTTTTAGAATTAACACCCAAAAAAGATATCCTTTTCATTATAGGGGACTGGACTTCATTATAGGAAGTCAAGAAACACTTGGAATAACAGGCAAATTTGGCCTTGGAATGCGGAATGAAGCAGGGCAAAGACTAATAGAGTTTTGCCAAGAAAATGCACTGGTCATAGCAAACACCCTCTTCCAACAACACAAGAGAAGACTCTACACATGGACATCACCAGATGGTCAACACCGAAATCAGATTGATTATATTCTTTGCAGCCAAAGATGGAGAAGCTCTATACAGTCAGCAAAAACAAGACCAGGAGCTGACTGTGGCTCAGATCATGAACTCCTTATTACCAAATTCAGACTCAGATTGAAGAAAGTAGGGAAAACCACTAGACCATTCAGGTATGACCTAAATCAAATCCCTTATGATTATACAGCGGAAGTGAGAAATAGATTTAAGGGCCTATATCTGATAGATAGAGTGCCTGATGAACTATGGAATGAGGTTCGTGAC
>NW_024073934.1:0-3558 GCF_014754425.2 Oryx dammah
CCCCCCAAAATAAAATCTGATAGTGTTTCCACTGTTTCCCCATGTATCTCCCATGAAGTGATGGGACCAGATGCCATGATCTTCGTTTCTGAATATTGACCTATATGCCAACTTTTTTACTCTCCTCTTTCACTTTCATCAAGAGGCTTTTTAGTTCCTCTTCACTTTCTGCCATAAGGGTGGTGTCATCTGCATTTCTGAGGTTATTGATATTTCTCCCAGCAATCTTGATTCCAGCTTCTGCTTTTTCCAGTCCAGCGTTTCTCATGATGTACTCTGCATATAAGTTAAATAAGCAGGGTGATAATATACAGCCTTGATGTACTCCTTTTCCTATTTGGAACCAGTCTGTTGTTCCACGTCCAGTTCTAACTGTTGCTTCCTGACCTGCATATAGTTTTCTCATGAGGCAGGTCAAGTGGTCTGATATTCCCATCTCTTTCAGAATTTTCCACAGTTTATTGTGATCCACACAGTCAAAGGCTTTGGCATAGTCAATAAAGCAGAAATAGATGTTTTTCTGGAAATCTCTTGCTTTTTTGATGATCCAGCAGATGTTGGCAATTTGATCTCTCGTTCCTCTGCCTTTTCCTTTTTTTTAAAAAAAATTTAATTTTATTATGATGATTATTATTTTTTTTACTTTACAATATTGTATTGGTTTTGCCATACATCAACACGAATCTGCCACGGGTGTACACGTGTTCCCAATCCTGAACCCCCCTCCCACCTCCCTCCCCATACCATCTCTCTGGGTCATCCTAGTGCACCAGCCCTAAGCATCCTGTATCCTGCATCGAACCTAGATTGGTGATTTATTTCTTATATGTAATTATACATGTTTCAATGCCATTCTCCCAAATTGTCCCACCCTCTCCCACAGAGTCCAAAAGACTGTTCTATACATCTGTGTCTCCTTTGCTGTCTCACATACAGGGTTATCATTACCATCTTTATAAATTCCATATATATATATATACGTTAGTATACTGTATTGGTGTTTTTCTTTCTGGCTTACTTCACTCTGTGTAGTCACTTGAACATCTGGAAGTTCACGGTTCACATATTGCTGAAGCCTGGCTTGGAAAATTTGGGCATTACTTTACTAGCGTGTGAGATGAGTGCAATAGTGTGGTAGTTTGAGCAATCTTTGGTGTTGCCTTTCTTTGGGATTGGAATGAAAACTGACCTTTTCCAGTCCTGTGGCCACTGCTGAGTTTTCCAAATTTGCTGGCATATTGAGTGCAGCACTTTCACAGCATCAAATAAGTGGAAAAGTATATATTAAGAGCTATATAACAAATTGGTCTGGATTTAATTTGGTCCAACTAATAGAGCCAAATAAAAAGGAGCCCGCTTGAGGAGTGCACAGCTATGCATCAGGAGTTAAGGATTCCAAGGAAAAGGGACAGAGGTAGATAGAGGGAATCAATAAAATATATTTGGAAAAGATCATTTTGAGAATATCCTGCATTTAGTACTGAGATTCAGGAAAGATGGTTGCAAGGGAAGCCTAACAAAGTGATCACGCAAAAATTCCCTGCTAAAAAAACAAAATAGCTCTATTCTGCTGATGATATGTGTCCGAGAGAGTGAAAATATTTTGTGAAATAGAAAAGAGTATGCTTCTGTACATATAAACCATAAGAAACAGATAATAATGGATTATTCTGGAAAATGGGACTACAGCACAAGTATGGACCATTGTAAAAATAGCCATGGTGCTCTTTAGCTCGTTGCATTAGGAGCTGAATCTGAGTTGGCCTTGTTATTTGCTTTGATTGACAGAAAGCAGCTATACAGATGACATTATACAAATTCCTGGTCTAGTTTTGAAGAGGCCTTTTGGGTTTTGCTCCCACAGTCTTAGAATGCTAAGACTGCCATGTGAGCAGGGCTAGCCTGAAGGAAGAAGAGAAACATGTGGCCTGTCACTTTATTGGCTCTAGCTGATAGCCAGGCAACCCCACCAACACTGCCAGTCCACTGAGTGTCAGCTTCCCATAGAGGCATATCTCAGCCTAGCCAAGACCAGAAGAATACCCAGCCCATCCTAGCCCAAAGAGTTGATTCATAGAATTGAGAGCTAAATTCAACGTTTCTGGCTGTTTTTTTTTTTAATTTACAATTTTTTGAATTGTAGAAAACACCTGCTATAATATTCACCCTCTTAACAATGTTAAAGGGTGCACTTCAGTTCAGTTCAGTCACTCAGTCATGTCCAACTCTTTGCGACCTCATGAACTGCAGCATGCCAGGCCTCTCTGTCCATAACCACCTCCCAGAGTCCACACAAACCCGTGTCCATTGAGTCGGTGATGCCATCCAACCATCTCATCCTCTGTCATCCCCTTCTCCTCCTGCCCTCAATCTTTCCCAGCATCAGGGTCTTTTCAAATGAGTCAGGTGGCCAAAGTATTGGAGTTTCACCTTCAATATCAGTCCTTCCTGTGAATATTCAGGACTCATTTCCATTAGGATGGACTTGTTGGATCTCCTTGCAGTCCAAGGGAATTTCAAGAGTCTTCTATACCACCACAGTTCAAAAGCATCAATTCTTTGGCACTCAGCTTTCTTTATAATCCAACTCTCACATCCATACATGACCAGTGGAAAAACCATAGCCTTGACTACATAGACCTTTGTTGACAGAGTAATATCTCTGCTTTTCAATATGTCATCCAGGTTGGTCATAACTTTCCTTCCAAGGAGTAAGTGTCTTTAAATTTCAAGGCTGCTATCACCATCTGCAGTGATTTTGAAGCCCCATAAGTGAAGTCAGCCACTGTTTCCATTGTTTCCCCATGTATTTGCCATGAAGTGATGGGACCGGATGCCATGACCTTAGTTTTCTGAATGTTGAGCATTAAGCCAACTTTTTCACTCTCCTCTTGCACTTTCATCAAGAAGCTCTTTAGTTCTTCTTCACTTTCTGCCATAAGGGTGGAGTCAGCTGCGTATCTGAGGTTATTGATATTTCTCTCAGCAATCTTGATTCCAGCTTGTGCTTCTTCCAGCCCAGTGTTTCTCATCTGTATAGAAGTTAAATAAGCAGGGTGACAATATACATCCTTGATGTACTCCTTTTCCTATTTGGAACCAGTCTGTTGTTCCATGTCCAGTTCTAACTGTTGGTTCCTGACCCACATACAGGTTTCTCAAGAGGCCAATCAAGTGGTCTGGTATTCCCATCTCTTTCAGAATTTTCCACAGTTTATTGTGATCCACAAGTCAAAGGCTTTGGCATAGTCAATAAAGCAGAAATAGATGTTTTTCTGGAACTCTCTTGCTTTATCAATGATCCAGCGGATGTTGGCAATTTGATCTCTGATTCCTCTGCCTTTTCTAAAACCAGCTTGAACATCTGGAAGTTCACGGTTTGAGTACTGCTGAAGCCTGGCTTTGAGAATTTTAAGCATTACTTTACAAGCATGTGAGATGAGTGCAATTGTGCGGTAGTTTGAGCATTCTTTGGCATTGCCTTTCTTTGGGATTCGAATGAAAACTGACCTTTTCCAGTCCTGTGGCCACTGCTGAGTTTTCCAAATTTGCTGGCAT
>NW_024073935.1:0-3558 GCF_014754425.2 Oryx dammah
GATGAAAAATAGAGGCTACTAGCCGCTGTCCGTGGAGGCGGTCCAGGGCCTCCACCGTCCTTGGTGGCTTTGCGCCTGAGGCATGGGCCCGCCCCGCCCCCAACCCATAGGCAGCAGTTTATAGACACAGATTGTCAACCACTGAGTCAATAAAGTACCCTCGTCTGTGAAGCTGCTGTGATGTCTCCTGCGGAGGGGACACTGCCATGACCCTGGCTGCCTCTGGGGAGCCCAGAGCGGTCAGCTGCGGGCTGACTGAGAAGGCCAGAGCGGAGCTGGTGACCCCACCCTGGCCAACAGGAACCCCCAGAGGAAAGACCCCTTCCTCCCCTCAAAACCAGCAGGCCCTGCTGGGTGGAAGGGTCTCGCAGACACTGGGGACCCTGGGACACTGTTGTGAGCCTGGGATGCAGACGGGGAGACGGGGGCCCTCCTAGCCCAACGTGGGGAGCGACACCCGGACAGGTATTCCTGTCTCTGACGCCCCAGGGGGAGCGGGTGGGGGGCCCACACCCCAGCTGCTGAGCCGCTGTGCCCTGCACAGGGTGTCCTGGGTGTCACCCAGAGAGGCTGGAGGAGTCCAGGCAGCCACCGGCTGCTGCTGGGGAGTGAACCGTCCACACGCCCTTTGGGGACCCAGGCTCTCCTGGGCTCACTCAGGGGTCCCAGGACTAGTCCTGTCCGGCTCTCACTGAAGTCAGCAGCTCTTCACCGTGGGTTCCCCTCCTCCTGGCACTCAGAGGGGATGAACGCCCAATCCCCACTGGGCCCTCCCTGGGAGCCAGGCTGGTCTGGATCCTCCCTGGAGGACGGTGACTCGGATGAGGTCGCCCACTCTCTCTTGGGTCCCACACGTGAGCACAGGGGCTCAGCCTCAGGGACGCTGAGTCCTGCAGGAGGAGAGGCTGGCAGACCCTCTCTGAGGCCAGGAAGGACGGTCTCCCAGGCAGGGACGAAGGGGACAGGTGTGTGACCCTGACCCCTGACCTGTGAACCCACAACCCTGGCAGGCCCTAGGGGTCCCCACATCCTCTCAGGAGGGCAGCAGTCCTGAGGGCTGGTGGCACTGAGTGTAGCCCGCCTGAGCTTCACCGGTTTGCGGTGAGGGTCCTGCTAGGAGGGAGCCCCCCTGGTGCAGGCCGCAAAGGCCCGTGTTCTGGACCTTCTGAAAATCCACAGGAGGCCCGAGGCATCAAACAGGGGAAACTGAGGGACCTTCCCTCGACGGCCCTGGGAGCTGACGGCCGGGCCGTGAGCAGCTGTGGTCCTCGGAGCCACACCCCCGCCTGGTCCCAGGGGACAGTCCCGTGTCCTCCGTCAGCTGTGGGAGACCTGGGCTGGGCTGAAAGAGCTGGGGGAGCGGGAGGACAGAGCGGGGAGGTTGGAGCCCTGGGCCAGGGTGACAGGGGGGTCCCTTTTCCAAGGAGCCCGTGGGGAGAAGGCTCTGCCTCTGCTTTGCCTGGACTGGGCCTCGGAGGAGTTCAGAAGACAGGGCTCCTTAAGATGGCAGGTTTGGTCCCAGCTTGGGGAGGGCAGAGCAGGGCAGATGAGTCCCGGGTGGGGGGTGGGCAGGCGTGCCCCTGGCCTCGCCTCTGGCTCCCTTCCTGTTGCTGCTGGCACGGCAAGATTCTGCCTCCCCAGCCCACCCAGCGGGGTCTGCGCCGCTGGGCAGCGCCCCTGCCAACTCCAGGGCTTTGCCGGCTGCTGGCTCTCCCCCACCTTCGAGGAAGTCCTTCCCGACCCTGAGGGGCGTGCCTGCCAGCCTCCTCCAGGACTTCCTTGGTGCTGCCCCTCCCTGCTCACGGGTGTCAGGCCCACAGGGAGAGGGGCTCCCTCCTGGCCCACCCTGGGATCCCAGCCTCCCCGCAGCCTCCCCGCGTCAGGGGGCTGGGGTAGGGACAGACTGGCGGGGGGACCCACATGAGGAGTCGGGGGACGAGGGGGTGGCTCCGCTGCCCCTCCACACGCCCCAGCCCAGATGGCGGTGACGGGGCCTGCCCTGCCCCTCGAGTGCCCCCGAGTCTGGAGGCCATGGCAGGAGAAGGATGGGGCTGATGTTGAGGGCAGGGCAGGGCAGGGCAGGGCAGGGGCCTCTCCCCTAGCTGAGCAGCACGGGGGTCTCTGCAGTGGTGGACGCGGTGCTCCTGTTGCCTTCCCGGCAGAGAACGTGCCGCAGGGTGTGAGAGGGAGCTGGGCGCCAGGAGAGCCGGGACTGACCAGCGTCCTGGCCGGGCCGCCCTCGGACCCCCGAACTTCTGCTGTTCGCTCCCTGGAAACCTCTGTTAGCCACCAGTCAGCTGCCGGCCGTGACCCTGGCCTGCTGGCGCCACCCCCTTTCTGGAACCTCGCTGCTCTGGACGTCCTGGCTGTGTTGTGACCCCCGCGCTCTGGACTCGCCTGGAGCACAGGTGACTTGCCACCCGAATCTGCATTTCTCCAGTTGCAAACCCCAAGGCGCCAAACTACCTTCTTTATTTGCAGGCTTCTGAGCGTTTTTGTTCCGTTTTGTCAACAGAGCCGAGGGTGTTCTGCGCCCAACCCTTGAGGAACCCACACCCCAACCCCCTGACCAGTAACTGCAGCCCCAGCCCAAGGCCCCAGACAGGCCGGGCCAGAGGACTGGCTGGGCCCCACCTAGAGCCGCAGAGCAGGTGGGACAGAGCGGGGTGGGGGGAGGTGGGCTCGGGCTCACGGCCGGGCTGGGACTCTCAAGGGCGCCCTCCCCAGGTCAAATCACAGCGCCCTCACATACAAATGCCTCCTTTTATTTCCTGGTGGACAGATGCAGGAAAAAGGGGTGACTGCCTCGGGCTGTGGGCAGGGACTAGTGGCCTCCGCCGTTCCGTACGAGCTCCGAGATTGCCTGAACGATCATCAGGGAGCCGGTGGACACAACGATGATGAGGACGATGGTCAGGAGGAGGCCCAGGACCAGGGCCCAGATGTTCAGGCACTTGGCGGTGGAGGCGTAGCTCTGGGCCCCAGTGATGTCGCCGACCATCTTCCGGTCCCTAGACTGGGGGAGGAGAGGTGGTGAGGGGCCTGTGGCTCAGGCCCCCCTGCCGGACCCCACTGCCCGTTCCTCCCAGCGAGGACCCACGCCCGCCCGGCCTCTGGAGTCGAGCACGGCAGTGGCCGGTGAGCGCTCCTCCCCTCCTGGGGTCTCCATGAGCTTTCCCACAGACAGTCAGCCTCTCCAGGAGGCCCAGGGCTCTCCCATCCTCCTCTCAGCCCCCTCACTGGCCGCTCACCCACCAGGAGAGAAAAGGCTGACCCTGGTCATCCCCACACCCATCCTGCAGCCTCATCAAGACCTGCACGTGTACACACACACACACACACACACACACACACCATGCACACAACACACGGGGGCTCCCCAACCCCACGTGTCACCCGGGCTGGGCCCTCTCCAGGCTCCCAGCACTTTCTGGAGACGCCCCAGGTGCCCACCCACCTTCACAGAGTAGGCGAACGCCACGAAGCCCAGGCAGCACCAGTTCATGAAGACGGTGTTGAACAGGGACCACACGATGTGGTCGGGCACGGCGGTGTCGC
>NW_024073936.1:0-3557 GCF_014754425.2 Oryx dammah
TTGATATTTCTCCCAGCAATCTTGATTCCAGCTTGTGTTTCTTCTAGTCCAGCGTTTCTCATGATATACTCTGCATAGAAGTTAAATAAGCAGGGTGACAATATACAGCCTTGACGTACTCCTTTTCCTATTTGGAACCAGTCTGTTGTTCCATGTCCAGTTCTAACTGTTGCTTCCTGACCTGCATACAGATTTCTCACTCCTTTGTAATAAGAGGTGTCTTGTGGGCAGATTCTCTGCCAATATCCTTTTTCTTGCCAAACTTTCATCTACTCGATGACTCTTGTCTGAAATCATTATTACCAACTGGTGCTTTACAAATTTCATTATTGCTTTTACACTTATTTGTTGGCATTCTGTGCAAGGAGAAGCTGTCTCATCTCCTGCACCCATTTATTCGTTTTATTTACAGTTGAATGGGTTTGGGATTCTCACTTTTCTCAGGGTTCAGTCAGTCAATTCAGACACTCAGTCATGTCTGATTCTTTGCAATCCCATGGACTGCAGCATACCAGGCTTCCCTGTCCATCACCAACTCCCAGAGTTTACTCAAACTCATGTCCATTGAGTCGGCAATTCCATCCAACCATCTCATCCTCTGTCGTCCCCTTCTCCTCCTGCCTTCAATCTTTCCCAGCATCAGGGTCTTTTCCAATGAGTCAGTTCTTTGTATCAGGGGGCCAAAGTATTGGAGCTTCAGCTTCAGCCATCAGTCCTTCTAATGAATATTCAGGACTGATTTCCTTTAGGATGGACTGGCTGTATCTCCTTGCTGTCCAAAGGACTCTCAAGAGTCTTCTCCAACACCAAGTTCAAAAGCATCAGTTCTTCAGCGCTTAGCTTTCTTTATAGTCCAACTCTCACATCTATACATGACCACTGGAAAAGCCATAGCTTTGACTAGACAGACCTTTGTTGGCAAAGTAATGTCTCTACTTTTTAATATGCTGTCTAGGTTTGTCATAGCTTTTCTTCCAAGGAGCAAGTGTTCCTCAGGGTTATGATATATTATCATTATTCATTTTTTTGCCCAGCTCCTATGAGATTTGGCCAGTGGAACCCCTTAAAGTAGCCCCTTGTTTCTTTTTTTAACATCTCCTTATCACTTTCTCAGGAAGTCACATGTCAACATCAGTGTTTCTTTAAAAAAAAAAAGTTACTTTATTTTATTTACTTGGCTGCCTCGGGTCTTATCTGCAGTACACAAACTCAGTAGTTGGGGTGCACGGCTTGGTTGTTTCCCAGCATATGAGATCTTAGTCCCCTGACCTAGGATTGGACCTGTGTCCCCTGCATTAAAAAGTGTATTCTTGACCACTATAGCACCAAGGAAGTCCCAGCATCAGTGTTTCTTGTGTTGTTCATTTTTACATAGTCATCAACATGGGAGTATACATGAAATCTGTCTAATACTGTATGGTGTCCAAACCCACAAGGCAGCTGCTGATACTTTGTCTGAGTGATAAGCCAGCCCAGCAGTGAGAGCACACTTATCTTGCACCCTTCCTTCTTTGAACTCCAAACACACTCGGATGCTCTCTGGCTATTTTGGGCACATTTGTTGGTTGTAGCCTTGGAGAAGCAGACAGTGGGATGGAGTCAGAAGTTTAAGAGGTGTACTGGGGGTAATGCTTGTGAAACAAGGAGCAGACCTGATGTGAGTACATATGAATGAAGGGGGGGGGGCAGGAAGATGGAGGGCATCTCTGAGAAGTCTGGCCCCAAGGGCAGCTCCAGTGCAGATTCGCCCATCGTGGGCAGAAGTGCCAGATCCTCATGCCCTGCTGGGCTCGGCCCTTGCCTGGGAGCTGCAGGGAGGGGCATGGCTGGACTCCGGGGCCTCCATGGATCCCAAGTACTGCAGTTGGAGCCTCGTTTAACCCGACTCCTCGAAGCTGACAAACAGGTTCTTTCTTACAGGGAGACCTGAGGGGCATGCTGCTAAGGCTGCCATAGGAAAAATATTTAAAGATTGTATTTATTGATTCAAAAATTAGAAATTTGAAACAGAACTCTTTCTACGTGGGATATGAACATCCTGGGCTCCCACCCATTGGCGACTCGCTGAGGCTTCAGTCATCGCTAGATGGGACATGCTGATCTCGGTGTTTGACTCCATTCTTCCTGTGGGGTTTTGAGCTGGCCTCTCTGATTGGTTCAGAGGGGCCATAATGGTCTCTAGTTGCCCCAGCTCGTGACTGGAAAGAATGAGTTGTCAGCTGGGATCACCCGGAGGGCTGTTGCATTCCAAGGGACTTGTTAAAGGAATGTTCCACCCAATCAGTGGCTCCGGCCCCTTGCCTACCCAGTGTGATCAAATGCACGATTAGATGCTGGGTCGGCAGCTTCGTACCCAGATTCGCTTAGTATCTGGTTCCGAAGACTTCACCACGGAACCGGGCCCCTGAGGTCAGGAGCTCGCTGCGCATTTCAGGTGTGCAGCTGTGCCCCGTCCCGCGTCACCGGGTTGCTGAGCCGGGCTGGGCTCGCGGTGGTGCAGACCCTGTGTCGCTGCTCTGCTCCGGCGCCGCCCCCGCGGCCTCCAGCCGGCGCTCCGGCCTCTGCTCGGCCTCTGCTCCTGGGAGCAGTGGGAGCGAGGCAGGCTCCCCTTTGCTGCGCCTGGCCGTCGTTGTAGCTCATCAACTCGCTCTTGAGCTAGTCCTCGGAGAATGTGGTTCCCCACGGCTGGGGCACCCTGATGGCCTGTCTCTGCATGCGTATGACTTTGTCACCGCTCCCTGAGAGGCCGTCACCCAGCACGGGACATGTGTGCGGTGTGGTCTTAGCACCGGTGATTACAGACCAACACGAGGCGTTAGCACGGCCCAGCTGCGGTAGGCTTTCCAACGTCTAGTCAGCATTGTTTTCTGAAACCTGCACTTAAACATTTTTTTGGGCTTGATTTGGCTCTATTTTTAGGGTGTTTTCCCCCGGGAGAAGGAAGAAGTATGAGGGGGAGCAGAGCAGGGAAGGGATGCCAGCTCTGACTTGGCAATCGCAGAGCCGGACGCACCTCAGGGCGTCAGCGGGCGCGTGACACAGCCCAGCCCCCACATTCCTCCCAGTATGTCGCCCCCCATGGCAGCAGGTGGGCGCTGGTCAGTGTCTGTGCTCCCTACCGGTCAGGTACCTCGGTTGTTTTGACTTCAGCTGTCTGCTGTGTGTGTGTGTGTGTGTGTGTGTGTGTGAGAGAGTGTGTATGTGTGTGTGAATGTGTGTATGGGTGTATATGTGTAAGTGTGTGAATGTGTGTATATCTGTGAAAGTGTGTGTGTATGAGTGTATTTGAGTGTGTGTGTATGACTGTATGTGTGTGGCATACAGCCCATACGGACTGTATGCAGAGACTGGTGCTCTGGCCCCCTCCGAGCTGGGGTTCCCAGAACATTTACAGAGGCTACTTCTAGCCCATGATGTGAGCCATGAAGAGTCACTGCAAATCCATTCTTCCTTCACCCAACATATGAAGATGCCCTGTGTGCCTGACACGGTGGCAGGTGTGTGTATGAGATGTGTGTGGGTGTGTATGAGTTATGTGTGAGAGTGTTTGCGTATGA
>NW_024073937.1:0-3555 GCF_014754425.2 Oryx dammah
GGGGAACTATAAAGATTAGTAGACATCAGTATTAAAATAAGACATAAGCACTGAAAAAGGAGCTATACTATTGCTTCTTAAGAGTAGTAAAATTTAATATACTTACATATATATATGTATATATTAAATCTTATATAAGTATAAATATATATACATGTATAAATATTTATGTATGTGTGTGTATGTGTATATATATATATATATATATACATTAAATGGCTATATAAACTACGTAGATAAATTCTAGAGAAACCCTTGGAAAAGAAGTTTTAGTTCTGTCCTTCATTAAGTGCATTTTCTTCTATTAGATATGATTTTGCATGTTAATTCCTAGAAGGAAGAGTTTGATATTAGGGAAAAATAATCTGGCAGCAGAGTTTTTTCAGGTATAGACATGCGTTAGCTGAAAATTGTATTTATTATGCAGAAACTGAGGTGACAGAAATTGGAGAAACTGTCCGTAGTGGATCTCTTCACTTTGTTACTTTTGGGATTTTTAGTGTAAAACATTACCTGTATTTGCTTAATGAGAAAGTTCCAAATATGTTTACTTCAAAGACACTAAGGCTTGCAACTCCGAAATATTTTAAATATTTTCATTATTTTTTTCTTGTTTTTACTTTTCTTTCGTATGAAGGAAAAGGAAAATCACACACAATTAAACAATATGTCATGCCAAGAGTGATGATACTGGCGACATTTGAGATGGCAATAAATTATTGAAAAACATGTGATGGTAAGAGTTCTCTTCTGTATTTTATAGTGGTTAAGTTAACGTGACTGGCAAATCTAGTAGAATATTTTGCTCTTTTTATTTTTATTTTTTTTAGACTGTCCCTCAAAGGTCTCCATCTACCCCTCCTCTGCCTCTGTATTTTCCTCCTGCAGTACTTTTTCTGCGGCTCATCTCGCGATACATCCAGGTTCCTTACGCTTGTCTCCTCACGCCATACACCCGCTTCCTTATGCTCTTGACGGAAGAGGCAGGGCTGAGTTCAACATTAGTTTAGCTAGGGGTCGACTGAGGAGGTTTGGTGTTGCGTGTTCGGAAGAACGAGACAAAAGAAAGGTAAGGAATTGGGCATTTTAAAATGGGAAGCCAGATTTATAGCTTACAAGAACATGTTTATAGGTCTAGCGTCAGTATTTTACGGGAGAAAAATGGTAACTCAGACTGATTTTTCCTGTCAGGCTTTTCCCCGGAAGAGCTAATAGCTGAGTGTATGTATATACGTGTGTGTGTATGTACATTACCCTGAAAAGTCTTCTTAGTTTATTTCTTGAAAAGTATCTTTGAATTTTTATTCCTTGGAGAATTCAGTGCCTGAAGTAGCAAAGGAAAGCCAGTGAAGTTTGAGGGTTCTTTTGTCTGAATGGAGGGCTGGGGGACAGGAGGGAAGGTGGGAGTGGGGGTGGGGCCAAGAAGGGGGTTTGAAATGTCTGGATGTTGGCTGTGGGAGGATATACTGGGCATATACTCCTACCCTGGGACTGAGAAAGCTGTTTTTCCTTTGTAAATTTTCTTTGGTATATAAGGCTGGGCTTTTCTCCACAAGCTTATGGCCACTAGGGCGGAATGTTGGTTGCATTCAGTGTGTAAATCGTTTTTTTTGTGTGTATGTGTTTTCTTTCCCATTGGTTTGGGGCTGCTAGTCGTGTGGAATGTTGCATTGCTGTGCAGTTCCGCTTTTTTTCCGTTGGTTTGGGGCTGCTAGGCGCATGGAATGTTGCCTTCATTTCTCGCCTAGTGTTGCTTTGGTGTGCAAATTGGCTTTTTTTTTTTTTCCTGTTGATTTGAGGCTGCTAGTTATATGGAATGATGTGTTGGTTTGTCGCAAAATGTTGCTGTGGTGTGTAATGCGGCGTTTAGCTCTCCACTTGGGGCAGCTGCTGCTGAGTCCCTTCAGTCGTGTCCGACTCTGTGCGGCCCCTTGACGGCAGCCCACCCGTCTAGCCTGTCCCTGAGAGTCTCTAGTCAAGAAGGCTGGAGTGGGTTGCCATTTCCTTCTCCAGTAGGGGCCGCTAGTTGTGCAGAACGTTGCTTTGGTGTGTATTACGACTTTTTTTTTTTCTTATTGGCTGGGGCCTGTTACAGGTGCGGAATGATTCTTTGGTGTGTAATACGGTTTTTATTTTCCCTCCGATAAGGTCTGCTAGTCGGGCTGAATGTTCCTCCGTTGTGTAAACTGCCTCCCCCGCCCCCGCTCCCGCTCCCGCTCCCGCCCCCATTGCCTTGGGTCTGCTAGTGCGCCAAACTTGCTTTACTGTGTAAACCAGCTTTTTCCCGTTGGCTTGGGGCTGCTAGTTGCGGGGCCTTAGTCGTGCAGAATGTTGCTGTGGTGTATAATTTGGATTTTTTCCCTAGGTGTGAGGCTGCTAGTTGTGTGGAATGCTGCTTTGGTGGGTAACGCGGCTTTTCTCCCTCTTCTTGGGGCTGCTAGTCAGGCTGAAGGTTGTTTGGCTATTGCACTCCCCGCCCCACCCCCCACCGCCGCACACCCAGCCCCGCGCCCAGAGTTTCCTTGGGGCTGCTAGTGCACCTTACTACTGCTGTGGCATGTAAACCGGCTTTTTTTCCCATTGGCTTGGGGCTGCTTGTTGCGGGGGCTTAGTCGTGCAGCATGTTGCTCTGGTGTGTAATTCGGCTTTTTTCCGTTGGCTTGGGGCTGCTTGTTGCAGGGCTGAGTCTTGCTGAATGTTGATCTGGTGTGTAATTTGGGTTTTCTCCCTGGTTCGGGGCTGCTCGTTGCTGTGGCTTAGTCCTGAAGAATGTTGTTCTGGTGTGCAGTTGGCCTTTTCTCCTTTGGCTTGGGGTTGCTAATGTGCCGAATGCTGCTTTCGTGGGTAAGAGGGCTTTTCTTCCTTTGGTGTTTAATCCGGCATTGTTTTCCCCCATTGCCTTGGGACTGCTTGTGCACCATCCTATTGCTTTGGTGTGTAAAGCGGCTTTTCTCTCTTCACTTGGGGCTGCTGGTTTGCGGGGCTGAGTCGTGCAAAATATTGCTCCGCTGTGTAATCTGGGTGTTTTCCTTTGGCTTGTGGCTGCTAGTTGTGGGGGTGTAGTTGTTCCGAATGTTGTTCTGGTGTGTAATTCGCCTTTTTTCCTTTGGCTTGGGGCTGGTAGTTGGGCAGAATGCTGCTTTGGTGGGTAACGTGGCTTTTCTCCCTCCACGTGGGGCTGCTAGTAGGGCTGAATGTTGTTCTGATGTTTACTTTGGCATTTTTTCGCCCATTCCTTTGGGGCTGCTGGTGCTCTGGACTCTTGGTTTGGTGTGAAAACCGGCTTTTCTCCCTTTGCTTGGGGCTGCTAGTTGCTGGGGCTGAGTCGCGCAGAATGTTGCCCTGGTGTGTAACTCAGGTTTTCTCCATGGGCTTGGGGCAGCTACTTGGGGCGGCTTAATGCTGAAGAATGTTGTTCTGGTGTGTAATTCGCCTTTTTTCCTTTGTCTTGGGGCTGCAAGTTGTGGGAATGCTGCTTTGGTCGGTAAAGTGACTTTTGTTCTGTCCACTTGGAGCTACTAGTAGGGTTGAAATCTGATTGTGTTACTTCGTGAC
>NW_024073938.1:0-3555 GCF_014754425.2 Oryx dammah
TGACCCAGCCGACTTCAGTGTCCGTGGCCTTGGGACAGACGGCCAAGATCACCTGCCAGGGAGACAACATAGGAAGCTCTTATGCTCAGTGGTACCAGCAGAAGCCAGGCCAGGCCCCTGTGACGGTCATTTATCAAGATAGTAAGAGGCCCTCGGGGATCCCTGACCGGTTCTCTGGCTCCAACTCGGGGAACACGGCCACCCTGAGCATCAGCGGGGCCCGGACCGAGGACGAGGCCGACTATTACTGTCAGTCAGCTGACAGCAGTTATAACCCTCACAGTGACACGGGCAGACGGGGAAGCGAGACACAAACCCCCGTCTGGCCCGCGCACACTCCGGCCTCCTCTGAGCAGCTGCAGGTCAGGCCTTAGGTTCAGGCAGCCTCTGTGCTCCCGGCCCAGCTGCTGCAGAGCCAGTCGCTCCCTCCTCAGGGGCCTTGGATTTTCCTGCTGACAATGGAGATGTCTGTTCTGAGCTGGACTGCTGTCAGGGTGGACAGGAAAGGAAAGGTTTATGGTCTCAAAGGGTTCCAGGGCCCCGGGTGTGACCCTGTGTCTCAGGAGAGGTCTGCAGGGATGCGTCTCCTCCTGGTGGAATCACTGCAGGCGGCCTGGGCGGGCCCCCCTGCTCTCCTGGAGAAGGTGTCCCCTGTCCTGAGGCACTGCCTGCAGCCTCAGACCTGGCCCTTTCCCCAGGACCCTCCTCTCCTGGGATTTCTCTTCTGAAAATGACAGTCATCCGTCCAGTTCACAGCTCCATGTCCCAGATGCTGGAATGTCCATTATAGGTGGTTAAATTGTCCCCAGAGAGGACCCTCCAGGTTCCCGCCCTCACGTTGCTTAGCATGTCCCTCTGTTCCAGCGGTTGTCAGCTGTGATTCTTTATGACTCTAGGCTATGCCATATTTTGCAAAATAGCCACAGAAAGGAGTGTGTTCATTGTGCCCAGGAGCCCGATGTCTTTGGACTATAAGAAATACTAATGGTAGCTCTCCACACAGACGTGAAAACACCCTCGTCAGTAAGTACAGTCAGGCTGAGAAATAAGATCTATGGCAAAGGCAAGAACAGAAGTTCATTCTTTTAAAAAAGCCTGTATTAATCTCATTCCAGTTTGCGACTCCTCTGGGGAGATATTATTACCAATCTTGCAGATAGAAGGAATTGCAGGACAATGCTCTCAAAATTGTAAACCAACAATTAGATGACTAACCAATAATTGTATATCAACACAGTAGATGACTTGGATAAAAAGGACAAACTTACAGACACAAACAAGGTATCAAACTGACTCAAAAAGAAATAGGAAATGTGAGGAGACATCTAACGAGAGCTTAAATCCACAATTAAAAACCTCCAGGGAACGTCCCTGGTGGTCCAGCGGTGAAGAATCCACCTTGCAACGCAGGGGACACCAGTTCGACCGACCCACTATCTGGGAACAAAACATCCTGAGAGGCTGCTGAACCTGTGCCCCACGGCTACTGAGCCCACGTGCCGCAACCTCGCGAGCCTGGGCGCCCTGGAGCCCGCGCTCTGCAACGAGAGAAGCCGCTGCAATCAGAAGCCCAAGCTTCACAACGCGAGAGTAGCCCCCACTGGCCCCAGCGAGAGAAAGCCCACACACAGCAGCAAAGACCCAGCACAGCCGAAAATAAAATTAAAAATCATTAAAATCATTTTTTAAAAAATCATCCTAACAAAAAATGCAGAACCGGTGGCCACAGTGATGATTATAGCAGCGATTTAAAGAGGAATTAACACTAATCTTATGAAAGTCTATTAGACAGTGGAAGAATAAGGGAATTTCCTAACTCGATTTGTGAAGCTGGTTTCCCCTTCCAACCTACTCAGAGACACGACCAGACAAGGAAGTGACAGGACAATGGACCTTAGGTTTGTTGATGCAAAAATCCTTTTAAATGTTAGTGAACAGAATTTAATACCATGTTCAAAGGATTACATATCACAGCCAAGCGTGGCTATAGCTCTATTGCACACACAAGATAGAAATCCCTTTATCCAGGGACTGTATCCTGTCCACAAGAAATTTCAAGACGGAATGTGCCAGACCAAAGGTTGTGAGTCAGTTTCTATTTGTTGGCTTTGGTGAGGTATCCCCCACCGCCCACCCCTGCCGCTGCACCCACAGCTGGCACCTCTGAGAGTCAACGGCTGAGTCTCTTGTCCCGCAGGTCCAAGCCCCAGGACTACCTACAGGACCACTGACCCCCCCTCCCCCCAGAGATGTCTGCAGGGCTGGGAGTGCTCACTGCCTCCTCCAATAGCTTGGCCATGAGACACCTGTCACTCGTGACTTCTCAGGAGGATGAGGACCAATCACCACCACCCAGCAGAGGCAGCAGGACTTGGCCAGACCCCTAGGACCCAGCAGCACCCCAGCCCCACATATTCTCCAGCATGACCTGGAGCACAGCTTCCCTGCCTCCACCACACGCAGGCTGAGGGGGCTTCTGATGAAAGCCAGGATGTGGTGGGGTTGGCCCCGAGCCCTGGGGGTGCCATGGTTCCTCCCAGGCCAGCCCCCCGCACTGCTGCGCTCCCTCCCTGGTCAAGTTCTGCCCTAAACGGCCGGAGTCTGAATCCAGGACCCCTGGGCCCCATCCTGGGCTCATCCCATTCTCTCTATTGATCTGGGGACTTGCTCTCAAGTGGGATGCAGCTTTACCTGCTGTAAAATGGGGAGGTAGGTACTAACTTCAAGGATATTTTTCCAAATTAAAGTATATAAATGCCCAACGAGTGTTGTAAACTATAGGAGTGATTCAGAGAATTTTGAGGTCCCAGGGTTTCCTCGGCAGGAATCCAAACTCAGGGGTTCAGCCATCAGTATGATTTCTGGATGGGTTCCCAGGGGTATCAGCAGGAAATCCCTAGTTTCCTAAAAAGAGACACACTATGCTAAACTAAAAATGCTACCAATGCAAACTCTGAGGGGTGTGAGGTTGTGAGACGACAGAAAAAAACCCAAGAGAAGAGATGACGGCATGATAATGGTGGTGATGATACCGCTGAAGACGTGATGATGAAAATGATGTAAGTTCTCAAATGAACTCGACTGCCAGCAGCACCATCAGTGAACTGCCCTCCTGCGGTGGGACAGGTGCCAAGCTTGGTAAACCAGCACAAGGAGCGCTGGGTCCCTGGGGGATGGCACATGTTGCTATGGAACCTGACGGCTACAGCTAGAGTCATCCCGGCCTCTCCACTCCACCAAGGAAACCAAAGGGATGGCACGGCCATTTCCACCCTGAGCCGGGCTTACAGGAACAGCAACTTCACGGTGTAGGTCGCCTCTCTGTGCTGGCCCAGAGGCAGGGCTGGACTCCCAGGTCCACACCCTCTCTGGTGACCCCGGCCTTGCGGTGACCTGCGGGAGGGGAGCCGCGGCCCTGATGGTCCTCCACCAGCAGGGGGCAGCAGAGCGTGGCTCAGGGGCCGGGCTGCCCAAGGGGGGCTCCAGGGGAACCAGCCCTGCGGGTGCGCACGTGTCCAAGGAGCAGCGCTTGGCAGGAAGTCAGGACTGGACAGG
>NW_024073939.1:0-3554 GCF_014754425.2 Oryx dammah
CAGGCTCCTCTGTCCTCCAGTATCTCCTGGAGTTTGCTCAAACTCATGTTCACTGAGTCGATGATGCTGTCCAACCATCTCATCTTCTGCTGCCCCCTTCTCCTTTCATCTTCAATCTTTCCCATGTCAGACACCTTCGGACCTGGGGGGCTCCTCTTCGGTCATCATAACTGTTTGCCTTTTCATGCTCTCCATGGGGTCCTCCTAACAAGAATACTGGAGTGGATTGCCATTTCCTTCTCCAGTGGCCCATGTTTTGTCAGAACTCTTCACTGTGACCCATCCGTCTTGAGTGGTCTTGCACGGCATGGCTCATAGTTTTATTGAGCTATGCTCGCCCTTCACCACGACAATGCTGTGATCCACAAAGGGGTCTTGGTGTATAGGGGGGGTCCAATTTATATTTGTCAATGAATGTTCCTTCTTATTCTGCTGCAGTCACGGGCAGCGTGGCCAGGGCCTGGAGCGTCGCCTTCGACAGCCTGATTGGGAACCACGTCTTTCAGGCCTTAGAGGGATCTTTCTCTCCATATATGCCCTACTATCTGGCCAAGTATCCAGACTTTGTCGCCCTGTCCCTGGTGCTGTTGCTCACGGGTGAGACAGGGATCCAAGTTAGGATGGGAAGACTGGGATGTGGGGTGGCGGGGGAACTAGGATGGGAAAGGCATGAGGTGGCAGAACTGTGGGAACTAGAAATTAGGGTCGGGTTAATGAAAGACAGGAAGTCAAGATGTAGACCCTTGTTTCCCAGCCTTAGCATTACTGACCTTCCAGGCTGAAACAGCCTTTGGTGTTGGGGGCTGATGGGTGCACTGCAGGATTTTCTTAATCAATCACTTTCAGGTGTGTAGCATCTTTGGACTTCATTCACTAAACACCTGTGACTCATATTTCCCAAACTGTGACAATCAGATGTCTCCAGACATTGCCAAATGTCCCTTGGGAACACAGATCACCCCCCCCACCCCCCCCCCAGCTGAGAATTATTTACTTAGAGTGACAAGTTTTTTCCTCTGTATTGAGACTTTTTTCAAATGGGAGGAAATTAACATAGCATAAAATTAGCCATTTTATTATTTTTCCTTAGCCTTACTGATATATAATTGACATACAACATTATGTAAGCTGAAGGTGAACATCATTATGATTTGATAGTTGTGTATATTATGTGACTGGAGTAGGAAATGGCAACCCACTCCAGTAATCTTGCCTGGAAAATTCCATGGACAGAGGAGCCTGGCAGGCTACAGTCCGTGTGTCTCAAGGGGTTGGACACGACCGAATGACTGAGCACATATTATATAATAATGGCCACAGTAAGAAACTAACCGTGTTAAAATATGCAATTCAGTGGTACTTACGGCATTCAATATGTATAACAATCACCTTCATCTAGCTTCAGACATTTTCCTCACAGCAAAAGGAAACCCGGTACCCACCGAGCAAAGACAGACTATCCATCTTAATCTCACAGCCCCCTAACCTATGGCAACTACTAGTCTGCTTTCTGAGTCTATGGATTTGATTTGGTTATCTTGGAATGTCTCATATTCCATCTTTCCCACAGGAGTACTGGTTCTGGGAGCTCGTGAGTCAGTCCTGGTTGGAAAAATATCCACAGGCATCAACCTTTTGGTTCTCAGCTTCATCATCCTCTCTGGCTTCATTAAGGGAGACCTGCACAACTGGAAGCTCACGGAACAGGACTACACACTGAACACGTCTGAATCTGGTGACATCTATAGGTCAGGAGGGTGCTCCTGGTCCTTGTCATGCTTGTTGGGGCTGGTGCAGAGCTGGGAATCTGGCAGGGCCTAAAGAGATCTGGGCTGGTAGATCTGGATAATGAGGTCCTGGAGCCCAGGGCTTGTGGTATTAACTGTGAAGTCCGGCAGAGATGACTGAATGTACCTCCCTCATGGTCTTTCTTGCTTCTTCTCTCACTGTAGCTTGGGCCCTCTGGGTTCTGGAGGGTTTGTGCCCTTCGACTATGATGGAATTCTCCATGGAGCAGCTCTATGTTTCTACTCGTTTGTGGGTTTTGATGACATTGTCACTAAAGGTAACAGGGTTTTGTGTCCCATCAGGGGATTGGGCTGCCCTTGGGCATAGGGGTTGATAGAAGATTTTTAAAAGCTTTTGAAAGTTTAGAGGAAAGTGGATTTTGTGCTGTGCCATCAGTGTTTTCCTAATCCAAGATGTTCACCCACCCTGCAGGGGAAGAAGCCCCAAATCCTCATCGCTCCATCCCCATCAGCATCATGACCACGGTCTTCATCTGCTTTTTGGCGTATTTTGGTGTCTCGGCGACTCTCACCCTCATGGTGCCCTACTACCAGATTCAGCCTGACAGTCCCTTTCCACAGGCTTTCGTCCATGTTGGGTGGGGCCCTGCCAGATATGTCGTGGCTGTTGGCATCCTCTGTTTTCTTTTATACAGGTCAGTGTCAAGGCTTTCTCTCCATGAACTGTCAGATGCTCAGGTGTTTCAGCCCTTGGGATTGAGAGACGAGAGGGGAAGACCCCTTACCAGGTAGACTAGGGAGCCAGAGCCCTGGTCTCTCCTGCTTCTCAACATCCCCACCCGTGTCCCCACCGTCCCTTCCAGACTGCAGAGCTCCTTGTTCCCCGTGCCTCAGGTGATCAAGGAAATGGCAGAGGACGGGCTCCTTTTCCGAGGACTTGCCCGAACCCATGCCCGCACAAAGACCCCCATCATGGCCACTGTGTCCTCTGGAATTCTCGCAGGTGAGCAAGAGAACTCACTCTTCCTTCGATCCCTTTCCTTATCTGGGTACATCCAGTGGTTTCTCACTGCCGACCCCCATCTCTTTTGTGCCCTCATTTTAGGGATCATGGCGTTGCTTTTTGAGTTCAGTAATCTGGTGGACCTCATGTCGATTGGACACCTGCTGGTTTACTCCTTGGTGGCGTTTTTTGTCCTTGTCCTCAGGTGAGACTCCACTGCACCTTGACTGGGGCTCTTACATTCCTAAAGACTCAATTGCCGTTCATCCTCTTCAGTTTTTTTTTTTTTTTTTTTAATTGGAGGCTAATTACTTTACAATATTGGAGTGGTCTTTGCCATACATTGACATGTATCAGCCATGGGTTTACACGTATTCCCTATCCTGAATCTCCCTCCTGCTTCCCTCCCCATCCCATCCCTCTGGGTCATCCCAGTGCACCAGCCCGGAGCACCTTGTTTCATACATCAAACCTAGACTGGTGATCTGTTTCACATATGATAATATACGTTTTAATGCTATTCTCTCAGATCATCCCACCCTCACCTTCTCCCAGAGAGTCCAAAAGACTGTGCTATACATCTGTGTCTCTTTTGCTGTCTCACATATAGGGTTATTGTTACCATCTTTCTAAATTCCATATATATGTATTAATATACTGTGTTGGTGTTTTTCTTTCTGCCTTACTTCACTCTGAATAATAGGCTCCAGCTTCACCCACCCATTAAAAAGAATACATTTGAATCAGTTTTAATGAGGTGGGTGAAGCTGGAGCCTATTATTCAGAGTGAAGTAAGGCAGAAA
>NW_024073940.1:0-3552 GCF_014754425.2 Oryx dammah
GGCAGGGCGGTTTGGGGCTTTGGGAAGCTGGGTTCCTTCTGTGGGAGATGATTGCGATGAGGCTGGGTGGTAGTGTTGCAGTGAAATTGAAAACAAGAACAAGTTGTTTTTTTTAACCCTTTCCTACGAAGATAGAATGTAAGGAGAACAGTGAGCAGGCCTGAACATTCCTAGTTTTTTTTTTTTAATTTAAGTGCTCCTAACTCTGCATATCTGTAACTAAGCTTTGCTTTCTGTACTCTAACTGTACAGGAGCTATGAAAGTGTGAAAGTCACTCAGATGTGTCCAACTCTTTGTGATCCCATAGACGGTGTAGTCCGTGGAATTCTCCAGGCCAGAGTGCTGGAGAGGGTAGCCATTCCCTTCTCCAGGGGAGCTTCAGGGTCTCCCGCATCGCAGGTGGATTCTTCAGCAGCTGAGCCACAGGGGAAGCCCAAGAATACTGGAGTGGGTAGCCTATCCCTTCTCCAGTGGATCTTCCCAACCCAGGAATTGAAGTGGGGTCTCCTGCATTGCACATGGATTCTTTACCAGCAGAGCTACCAGGGAAGCCCACAGGAGCTGTACTTCACATCTATTTTTCTTTGACTCTATGCTAAATACATCGTGTATCTGGTGTTTACCCTTACAACACCCTTCCCCTTGTAGTTACATATCAGAAAATAGGCCACAGAGTCACCAAACTGCCAGGATCAATTACTGGGTTACTGGTGCCAGTCTATAACTGACTTTGAAGCAATGCAAGATGAAGAAATCAAGATCCTAACACCTTTGTTCCTCATCACTGAGTCCTGACTGGGAGCCTTCATCTTGTATCAGCCCCTAGATTCCTCTTGGACAGGGGGCTCAGTTTTTGAGGCAGGAGCCTACTTTGTTCCCTTCTCTGCTGGCTGAGAATGAAAGCCACCTGTCTATTGCCTCCACACTTTGTCTCCATGTTTTTTCTTTGTTTTCAGTGGACAGAGAAAGCCAAGATTTTGGCCAGCTACAGTGGCAGCCCTCAGACCTGCAGACGGTGTGTCTCAGGGATGAGGGAAAGTCTGAAAGGGGACATTGCTGAGTAGCGTCCTTTTGGATCCTGGGTAAAGCCAGAGAGTTCTCTTCCTGGGGAAAGAAAGGAAGTCATCCTGGGTGCCTGTCGCATTACATTTGAATGGGGTAGGGAGCTAGGTGTTCTATACCCACATCTCCAAGTGTTTCCTCAGAGGAAGAGTGACTCTGCGCTGATGTGAGGCCCAGAACCTGCTGGAAGAAGGTCTTCTTCCTTGTCTCAGAGAGCCAGGGTCGACTCCAGGAAATTGACCAAATAGTTGTTACCTTGAGTGTTACTTGAAAATAGTGAAAATAGTGGTTTGGATGGAAGAGGAGCTGCCAAAGAGGGAAGGAGTTGATTAAAAAATCCGACTGGATAGAAGCACTGTTCAACTTCATTGAAGTGTAATTTGCATACCCTAGAATTCACCCATGGAAAAGGTACAATTCAGTGATTGCTAGTCAGTTTCCTAAGTCATGTAGCCTTCATCACAGTGCAGTTTTGGGACATTTCCATCACTCAGGAAGATGACCTCTGCCCACCTATAGTTAATCCCTGATTGCCCAGCCCACTCCCATGCGGTCATTGCTCTTCTTTCCATCTCTATTGATTTGCCTTTCCTGGAAATTGCATAGAAAAGGAGTCACATGACTTATTTCCTTGATCCATGCTGTACCACACACTTGTCATTCTTTTCTTTTTATTCCTAATCAGAATTCCATTGCAAGGATATGGGAAAACAGTTTTAATTTTTGATTAATTACACTGTATTGATTTTTGTTTTCCTTTCAGGGATTAGGCTTTAGTGTTCTATTTGGGAAAATGTCGTCTAAAGGCAAAGTCATGAACATTTTTTCAGATGAATTAGTCTTTGTGTATGTTCTGAGGAAGTGGTACAAACTCACATTTTTTGCAGGTGGATCCCTGACTTGTTGAAAAGTGGATTTATCCTTTCCATGTGGATTTAGCACCTTGAAAAAAAATCCGTGAACCATAAATAAATGAGCTTATTTATGAACTCTCAATTCTGTCCCTTTGAGCTCTACATCTACAATTACAAGAAAACTGTATTGTCATGATGCCTCTATCATCACTCTGGGTTTTGAAATCACGAAGCAAATAAGTCTTCCATTGTCCCCCCACCCCCCACCACATTTTGTGTCTATTCTGGGTCTTTTGCATCGTCATTTTTGAATCAGCTTCTCCATTTTTACAGAAAAGTCTCTGGGCATTTGGGGAGGGACTGAAGAGAATCACATCACGCTGGAAGGAACCACCGTCTGACAGAATCGCACCTCCTGACTCATGAACAGAGAGACCCTCTCTCTCATAGATGTTTGTAAACTCCACTCAGCAAAGTTTTGTACTTTTCAGTGTGCAAGTCACACACATCTTTTGTTTGTCTATTAGTCTTCTTCTGAAGAATTTCCTTCCTTTGGATGCTATGCTGAACAGAGTTGTTCTCTCAGTTTCACTTTGGGATGATTCATTGCTGCCATACAGAAATGTAATTGGTTTTTTAAAACATTGATCTCATATCCTGCATACTGGCTGAACTCATTAACTGGTTCTTATACGTTTTATTTATTTATTTATGTTTGGTGGGTTCGCTAGAATGTTTGCTATGCAAGTTCATATTGTTTCTCAGTAAGACCAGTTTTCCTGTTTCCTTCAGAATAGGATAAAGAGTAAAAGTTAAATTTCATCAATTGCTCTCAGTCCTCCCTGATATGGAATCACCATCCTCTTAAAGTCAAGACAGGGTTGATTGGTCGAAATCCCCAAGCTGCCTCATGCGTGTTCACAGCTAGTGCCCGAGTGACATTTGGTTTGTCAGACCCTGGAAAGCCATAGGAGGACAGTGCCCACAGCAGCGCCTGTGAGCAGAAAATTCTGGCATTATTCCTGTGCAGGGGTCGACTCCAGAGACACAGTTCCTTGTATTACACACACACACCCACCCACACACAAAAAAACCTGGAAGTTTTTGATCACATCCCCTTCAATTCAGCAGGTGGCACTTAAATTTCAAAAGGAATGTGATCTCTATTATTGTAAAATCAACAACACTGATGTGGTAGTGAGAGGCTCTGATCTGCAGAGAGGTATAGAGCTTGCTAATAGAACACGGTGTTCTAAGGGTCAAGAGAGATGGGCCGTCCACAAATCTGTGACTTAAATAGTACTAGTGAAAATGTTCATCGCTCAGTCATGTCTGACTCTTTGGGACCCCATGAACTGTAGCCTGCCAGGCTCCTCTGTCCATGGAATTCTCCAGGCAAGAATATTGGAGGGGATTGCCATTTCCTTCTCCAGAGGATCTTCCCCACCCAGGGATCAAACCCAGGTCTCTCACATTGCAGACAGACTCCTGACTTTCTGATAGACAACAAAGTAGTGTGAGCAGAAGGATGCAGGAGAGTGCTCCAAAAGAGTCATGAGGTCTTCCCCAGTTCCCAGACCTGAGTCAGTTGTCAGACACAGAACCCATTGACCAAAGGGAAGGAGGGATCCTCAT
>NW_024073942.1:0-3550 GCF_014754425.2 Oryx dammah
CCAGGGGATCTTCTTAACCCAGGGATCAAACCCAGATCTCCCACATTGGAGGCAGACGCTTTAACCTCTGACCCGCCAAGGAAGCTCTGTATCAAACACCCTGGTCAATGGTAATAACCATAATGAGCAGGCATATTTTTGATTGACATGTCAATATATTCATTGCTAATAGTTAGATGATAAGTTCTGTGAGGCCAGTATTGTTGTGTGTTCTGCTCATGGGCTCTACTCTCAGTGTCTAGAGCAGTGACTGGCCCATAGCAGTCAGTTGATAACTATCTACTAAATAAATGTTGTGTGGCCCTTCTCCCTCTTTGCTTTCCTTTTCCCTTCTTGTCATTTCCACCCTTGAAACTCTTAACTTCATGTATGTTCTCATTGCTTCTTCTGTGGTCTAGTTCAGTTATCTCTGGCTCTTACTTGAAGACTCAGGTTCCAGCCTTCCTCTGCTCAGTAGGCTCTGGTAAATGACTAGATCCACATAGGGTCTCAGTCCGTCCTCAGTCAACTGACTTCACTTTATCAGGTGTAATCTCAATGAACTGGGTCAATTTGAAAGCTAGAAACCCTGCAGTAAAATATGTAAAAGAGAAAAAAAAAGATATGTCCAAAAGACTGGAAAATATAAAAGGAATTTCAAGTCAAATAATTATGAGCACATGTCAAAATTTGATTTCAAATTACTGCAAGAGAAAGTCTCAGGAAACATGTTCAAATAATTAGCCTTGGTAGAAACATTTTATAGGAGATAAGTTTTTTTTAAAAAAGCTTTGATTAGAGATCATAATTATGGTCAGAGGGCTGGTTCATTTTTATTCTACTTTTGACTGTGTACTGGTATTAGGTTCCTCACATGATTAATAGTCATTTGAGGGTGTAACGCTAATTTCCCAGGAGTCTTTATTTCATTACAGTATGTCAGAGAATTCCTAAAGCATTTCATTAGAAATAATAGTTAAGTCCCATGTGAGGCTATAAAGAATATCCTTCAGAAAAGATCCATTTTAGACCAGTTTGGGGAAACATTTTTCTCAAAAGTAATTCAAGTGTTTATTATAGTATCTCTAAAGGTGGCAGAGAGGGTTTTGTCAGATCTTGATCCTACTTCGGAGAAGGCAATGGCAACCCACTCCAGTACTCTTGCCTGGAAAATCCCATGGACAGAGGAGCCTGGAAGGCTGCAGTCCATGGGGTTTCGAAGAGTCGGACACGACTGAGCGACTTCACTTTCACTTTTCACTTTCATGCGTTAGAGAAGGAAATGGCAACCACTCCAGTGTTCCTGCCTGGAGAATCCCAGGGATGGCAGAGCCTGGTGGGCTGCCATCTATGGGGTCGCACAGAGTCGGAAACGACTGAAGCGACTTAGCAGCAGCAGCAGATCTTACTCTCTTACAGGCTAATAGCTTGTTGTTTCTTTGGTGCTATCAGTAAAGTCACAAATCCTGTGTCAGAGATGAAGGATGTTATTACTTAGGACACAGCAAGCAGCATGAACACTAGCTTATTTGCTTCAGTTGCCTTTCTCCATATGTCTCTCATGGTGACTTAAGGGGTGTAAATGGATGCTATGCATGCGATGGGATTGTGTCACAGCTGATGAATAGCGAGCTTGGGGAATTCATTGTTATTTTCACCAAGCAGTAAGCAAGCTCATTCTTTGTCTCAGAGAAGACATTACCCCATCCATCAAGTTATATGCTGCAAGCACAACTCTGAGAAATGGTTCAGGTTGAGTCGTAATGACCTTATGTTGTTGGTAAACCCAGAACATCATGTAGAAATATAAGAGACTCAGAGCGAAATGCCTTTCAACAACATTCACTTCATGGTTCTAAACTGTATTAGTTTCTAGAAATTTTTCTTGAGAGTTTGCCACTCCTTCCACTGTTCTGATTACTCTGAATGATGAAGACTGAGATTAAATTTATTTGATTTTTCTCTAACAACATTTAATTAAATCCACTATTAGCAGGGCTTCCCTTGTGGCTCGGTGGTAAAGAATCTGCCTGCAATCCAGAAGACACAGGAAACACTGGTTTGATCCCGGGGTTGGGAAGATACCCTGGAGCAGAAAATGGTGACCCATTCCAGTATTCTCACCTGGAAAATCTCATGGACAGAGGAGCCTGGCAGGCTACAGTCCATGGGGTCATAAAAGAGCTGAACATAGCTTAGCGAATAAACAGCAACTGTGAGCAGAAATTTATACAGCAGGATGAGACCAGTCTGCATGATTAAGCTCAGTCATGTCTCCTAGGATTCCAGATTCAGTCAACTGTGAATAAGTTCCAGGGTATAAACAGCTTGGACGTAGTATAATATTCATTATGACTCATGCAAGGGAATTGGACACACTGGTCTTTGGTTTAATTTCTAAGAAGGGACCAAAGATCAACCATCCTTCCCAATGGAGAGATGTTCTTTCTTCCCAAACACAAACATATAACTCCAAGGGAGACAGAATGGTCCAGTTTAAAATTTATTGTTAAACTTGATTAGAATCATCATTACATCACTTATTAAGTTATATGACAGCATCATTCAGGAAGCATAATTCAAGATGGGCAGACACCAAAAGCATATGCATTTGAACCCACCATACTGAAACAAAGTTGCGCTGATTTACAGGTTTGTACACACAGGGGGTTGGGAATCCATGTTGAGCAGCTTCTGTTGGTGATGTCAGGTGTAGAAGAACAGTCCAGAACGAGCCACATTCATTTCAATTTTTCTCTTGTCACAGACCATATGGTTGTTCTGCTTAGGCTGCAGTGCTGGGTCTAGCATACAAAGAGAGCATGAACAATCTTCCCTTCCAACAAACACAAACTCTCCAGGGCCTAAGGTTTCCCCTTCTCTGGTACCAGGGTTGTTGCTCCTTTTCCACTACCACAAAATTGGCATGATCATTCTAGTAGCTATAACTTTGCCATTTTTCCTAGTCATTTCCTAATCACACTCAAAACTTTTGTATAGAATGATAAGGAGCAAGAGGAATAAGGGCATTTTCACACCATTTACAGAGATCATTTATATTCACCACCTTGGGCCTACTGGGCCATTTGAGGGAATTCTTAGAGCGGTGTACTCAAGTAAACCATAGTCATCGTCACAATCTAGGACCGTATTTATTCAACAGGAGAATCTAGGTGGCTGAACAAGAATTAAATAATTTTAATACCATTTTGACTGGCTTACTGTTAAGAAAGTGGACTAGCCAAGCTGGTCAGAAGTTCACTCTTCAGGGAAAGAAGGAAGCATCATGCTTTCTTTCCACTTCTGACAAGCTGTAGTAGGTGTATTTTTTTTTTTCTACTCAACCTGTTAAGGAAGTTAGAAACCCTGGACCACATGTAAAAGAAAAACATAAGAATTTTGGAGAGAAGCCAGATTAGCTCAGGAACTTGGGGCTTCAGGAAAGATAGAGCAGTGAGTTCCCTGAGCTTTCTTTTGCCTCATGTAACCCAAGTGAGTCCTGGAGAAGCCAGGAACCTGGAAATGCCAACATATGTAGATTAAAAAAGCCATGAAAAGTCTTCTCTCTGCA
>NW_024073943.1:0-3549 GCF_014754425.2 Oryx dammah
AAATAGATGTTTTTCTGGAACTCTCTTGCTTTTTACATGATCCAGCGAATGTTGGCAATTTGATCTCCTGGTTCCTCTGCCTTTTTTAAAACCAGCTTGAACATCAGGAAGTTCATGGTTCACGTATTGCTGAAGCCTGGCTTGGAGAATTTTGAGCATGACTTTACTAGCATGTGAGATGACTGCAATTGTGCAGTAGTTTGAGCATTCTTTGGCATTGCCTTTCTTTGGGATTGGAATGCAAACTGACCTTTTCCAGTCCTGTGGCCACTGCTGAATTTTCCAAATTTGCTGGAATATTTGAGCAGACAGGATGAAAACCATGATCACAGAAAACTAACCAAACTGATCACATGGGTCACAACCTTGTCTTAACTCAATGAAACTATCAGATGCTGTGTAGGGCCACCCAAGAAAGATGAGTCATGGTGGAAAGTTCTGGCAAAATGTGGTCCACTGGAGAAGGGAATGGCAAATCATTTGGTATTCTCACCTTAAGAACCCCATGAACCATAGAAAAAGGCAAAAAGTCGTGAAACTGAAAGATGAACTCCCCGGGTCAGTAAGTGCCCAATATGCTACTGGAGAAGAGCAGAGAATAGACGGAAATAAGAGGTTGAGAAGATGGTGGAGGAATAGGATGGGGAAACCACTTTCTCCCCCACAAATTCATCGAAAGAACTATTGAGCACTGAGCAAATTCCACAGAACAACTTCTGAATGATGGCAGAGGTCATCAGGCACCCAGAAAAGCAGCCCACTGTCTTCAAAAGTAGGCAGGAGCAAATATAAAAGATAAAATGAGAG
Organism: Oryx dammah; assembly: GCF_014754425.2. Taxonomy (NCBI): domain Eukaryota; kingdom Metazoa; phylum Chordata; class Mammalia; order Artiodactyla; family Bovidae; genus Oryx; species Oryx dammah. Next base: position 808 of record NW_024073943.1, read on the forward strand.
AAAAAAGAGGTAAGGACAGAGATCTGTCCCAGGAAGGGAGTGGGGACACTCTCTCCGGCGGGTCTATGGCAAGCCTTGGAATCTCAGAGAGCAACATAATCGGGAGGAAAAATAAATAAATAATTAAACCCCACAGGTTACGTGCCAAACAGCAACTCCCAGTGGTGCAACAACCCAGACACTCGCATCCCCCACTAGCAAGCAGGGGAGGAACAGGGAGGGGTGGATGGCATTGCTTAGGATAAGGACCAGGCCTGAATGCCCTGAGGGCAATCTGAGGGAACTAGCTTGATAGCAACGGAGACTATGGGATAGCTATCCCAAAATCCCTCCAAAAGCCCTAACTGCCGCCAGACATGCTCACAGAACAAAGGACTGAGCAGAGCTAGCTGGCTGTGGACCGGCCATCCCCTGCCAGAGACAGGCAGGCGAGGGTAGCAAGAGCCGGAAGGGGGCAATCGTGGCCCCACAGAGGCATCCTATATAAAACTGCAAGTAGACTTCACTGCTAACCAAGACTTCTTGGGATTCTGGATGGACGACATCCACTGGGAGAGTTGCAGCCAGAAATCAGCTTCCCAGAAGAGACACACAGCACACCTGAGAAGGCATGCCCATTGTACACCCAGAAAGCCAAGCAGCTGGGATGGCGGAAGGGATAAGTCGCAGCCTTAAACTGAGGTCGACTATGCGCGCCAAAGACCTGGTCACCTGAGCTGCTTGGACCTGGGACAGGTGCAAAACACAGGCCCAACCAAGTCTGTGCCTTTGTGGAGTAACTGAGAACCTGAACCTGAGCGGCTTAGACCTGGGAAGTGCATGCAAGCCTGGGCCTGCATCAGAGAGTTGCCAGCAAAGCAACCTAGAGTCTGAGCAGTGTAGACTGTGAAAGCACACACACCGTGAGCAGGGGCAAACCCAGTGTGGCTGAATCACTGTGAACACACACCAGTGATATTTGTTTGCAGTGTTCCTACCTCCCCACAGCATGACTGAACAAGCGAGCCTTAGAAAAAGTGACCACCATCATGCCCCTTGTGTCAGGGCAGAAATTAGACACTGAAGAGACCAGCAAACAGAAGAAGCTAAAAAAAAAAAACAGAGGGAACCACTTTGGAAGTGACAGGTGCAACAGATTAAAACCCTGTAGTTAGTACTGACTACATAGGAAGGGGCCTATAGACCATGAGAAGTACAAGGCAGACCAAGGAACTATCTGAAAATGAACTAGCCCCACACTGTTCACAATAGCTCCAGAGAAAGTCTTAGATATATTTTTACTATTATCATTTTTTAAATTAAAAAATTTTTTAATTAAATTTTTTTGTTATATTTAAGTCCCCATTACTCCTTTAATTTTCATTTTTACAACCTACTATTACCTTGCCAAAAAAAAGAAAGACACTATTTTTAAAGCAAACTTCATATATATATATATTTTATAATTTCTGTGACTTTGTGATTTTTTTTTTTTGGTTTTTATTTTTGTTATTGTTTTTTTAACATTGTAGTTTTGAGAATCTAATGCACTGGTCATAGCAAACACCCTCTTCCAACAACACAAGAGAAGACTCTACACATGGACATCACCAGATGGTCAACACCGAAATCAGATGATTATATTCTTTGCAGCCAAAGATGGAGAAGCTCTATACAGTCAACAAAAACAAGACCAGGAGGTGACTGTGGCTCAGATCATGAACTCCTTATTGCCAAATTCAGACTGAAATTGAAGAAAGTAGGGAAAACCACTAGACCATTCAGGTATGACCTAAATCAAATCCCTTATCATTATACAGTGGAAGTGAGAAATAGATTTAAGGGCCTAGATCTGATAGATAAGAGTGATTGAGGAACTATGGAATGAGGTTCATGACACTGTACAGGAGACAGGGATCAAGACATTCCCATGGAAAAGAAATGCAAAAAAGCAAAATGGCTGTCTGGGGAGGCCATACAAATAGCTGTGAAAAGAAGAGAGGCGAAAAGCAAAGGAGAAAAGGAAAGATATAAGCATCTGAATGCAGAGTTCCAAAGAATAGCAAGAAGAGATAAGAAAGCCTTCTTCACCGATCAATGAAAAGAAATAGAGGAGAAGAACAGAATGGGAAAGTCTAGAGATCTCTTCAAGAAAATTAGAGATACCAAGGGAACACTTCATGCAAAGATGGGCTCGATAAAGCACAGAAATGGTATGGACCTAACAGAAGCAGAAGATATTAAGAAGAGGTGGCAAGAATACATGGAAGAACTGTACAAAAAAGATCTTCACGACCCAGATAATCATGATGATGTGATCACTAATCTAGAGCCAGACATCTTGGAATGTGAAGTCAAGTGGGCCTTAGAAAGCATCACTACAAACAAAGCTAGTGGAGGTGATGGAATTCCAGTTGAGCTGTTTCAAAACCTGGAAGATGACTCTGTGAAAGTGCTACACTCAATATGCCAGCAAGTTTGGAAAACTCAGCAGTGGCCACAGGACTGGAAAAGGTCAGTTTGCATTCCAATTACAAAGAAAGGCAATGCCAAAGAATGCTCAAACTACTGAACAATTGCACTCATCTCACATGCTGGTAAAGTAGTGCTCAAAATTCTCCAAGCCAGGCTTCAGCAATACGTGAACCATGAACTCCCTGATGTACAAGCTGGTTTTAGAAAAGGCAGAGGAACCAGAGATCAAATTGCCAACATCCGCTGGATCATGTAAAAAGCAAGAGAGTTCCAGAAAAACATCTATTT
>NW_024073944.1:0-3548 GCF_014754425.2 Oryx dammah
TCTATGGGGTCGACCAGAGTCCAACACGACTCATGTGACTTAGCTGCAGCAGCAGCAGCAAACCCTAAGTTCAGCAAACTCCTTTGCCATAAACAATTGCTTCATAAATGGCCTTCAGATAGGAATCCCTCCCATGGGCTCAAGCTGCGGCCTCTGTGCTCACCCTGGAACACTCTTTTAGAAAAGTCCTTCAACAAGTGTCAGTGATTAACCTTATGAATTATTCTTGGAGCACAGCTGCAGAAGGCTTTATGCCTTCTCATGCTCCACTCGGAAACAAGAAGCACCTTAACATTCTCTTGAGTCAGCTCAGACCAGGAAAGGAAAAAACAGGTCAGAATCACAAAGCCTAAGTCCTTCCTGGTGACCATGCCTTCAGAACAAAGGGAGGGGTTTAGGGGCCTTGCCTCCCTTTTGTTCAATCATGCCTATTGGGGCCCCCAACAACCTACTGTTTCAGGTGCTTGCTTTGTGTGAACACTCATTGTCCTTTTAAGTATTCCCTAGATGTAGTCTAGGTAGTTAATCATGTATAGAATGTGCAACTTGTGTGGCTTGAAAAGATGAGCCACTCGGCTCCGCACCCCTCCAGGTCACCGCTAGCCGGTAGCGCAGCCTTAGGCCGCAGCTCTCTACTCCCCAAAGCGGCGGGAGATCCCAAGCACGCCTCTCCCCGCCCCTGCCAGCCTCGGGACAGCTCGCTGCAGCCCTAGCATGTCCCTCTCCCTGACCCGGAGCTGAAAGCAACCCCAAGGCGCGCGCGCACGCGCATGCCGTACCCTCGCTTCTCCTGGCGAGAGCAGCGTGTGCCCCCTTCCTCTGCGCGCCGAGCGAGCCCCACTTTCATGTTGGCACAGGGTCCACCGGCACGCGCGGCAGCAGACGCCTTCCTGCCAAGGCGGCAGGGCGGGAGCCCTGCCTTCTTGCGCACGGGTTGGAGCCCGCCACCAGCGGCGCGTGCCCCCACATCCTGCGCTCGCGGCTTGTGGAAGACCCCGCTTCCTGCGCGCCAGGTAACGGTTGCCTTCCCCGCACCCAGGCATGGGCGGCGCGAAACTCCCCTTCCTGCACAGGCGGCACAAGCACCCCCATTCCTGTGCGCGCAGCGGGGCCCCAGAACCTCGTGCCAGTGCCGCCCCAGAACCTCGTGCAAGCGCATGCCGGCCAGCCCTACCCCGGCACGAGGGACGCGAGCCCCCCACCAGTTTTCTACGAAGGCTGCAGGGCGCCAGCTCTCCTTTGCGCACGCGGGGCCCCACGCCGCCGGCGACACGGGCCTCTCTTCCTGGGCGCACGGGATCAGCCGTCTTCTGTGCACGTGTGGCGAGGCTCCACTTCTTGAGTGTGCAGGCCTCCTGGCCTGGTGGTGAAAATCCCAGGAGCTGCCCGCGCGGCGAAGCATGAGCCCCCATGCCTTCCTGCACACGTGCAGGGCCAGCCTATCCCCGGGAGCGCTCGGCGTGGGCACACTGCACCCCCATTCCTGCTTGCCTGGCGCAGCTCGAGCACCCGGGGTCCTGCGCGCGCAAGGCCAGCACCCCCAGGAAATTTGATTGCCCGAACGGACCATCCCTCCTCTCAGCAGGCGGGGCCCCTTCCTGACCACGTGACGCTACCTGACCCCTGCCTCCTGGGCGCGTGACGCAAGCTCCCCTTTTGTGCACTCCCGGAGCCCTCACCGTCGGGTGAGCATCCTCTCACACGAAGAGATCCTCAGTCGAAAGCCGTGTTTCCTCAATTGCCAAGAAGGGGGTCCGCACTCGTGGGCTCCGCGGCCTCCACTGGTCATGGATCGGTTCCCCACCGCGGGCCGTGTGTTCTCAACCGCGCTCCGAGGGGTCCCCACTCGCAGGCATCATGCCCTCAACTGGGCACGGAGGGGTCTCGAGCCTGCGATACTAGTTGCTGGGAAAGATTGAGGGCAGAAAGAGTAGGGGACGACAGACCATGAGATCTTTGGTTGGCGTCATCCACTCGATGGACCTGAATTTGAGCAAGCTCCAGAAGTTAGTGATGGACGGGGGAGGGGGGGGTGCCTCGCAGGTGCTGTGATTCATGGGGTAACTGACTCCGACCAGACTCAGCCACTGTACCGAACCGAACTTCAATTGAACAAACATTCCCCATGATGGCACTCTAACATAAGAAATGAAAAACAACAAACGCTGCCCTGCACCTTGCTTCCCCTCTCCTAATGGGAACATTGAGCAGAATGATAGAGCACACTATCACAACTAGGAAGTGAACCACCGTTGAAAAACATTACGTACAAAAATACAGAATCCACGTAAACCTACTTCGAAAACATGGGAGACGAAATACGTTCCAAAACATGTTCAGGCACAGCTGAATCCATCTAGTATTCTCAGGGCAACAGAACCAGAATCTGTACCTGTAAAACCAATGCACCCTTGTCAATCAACTTAAATAGAACAGGAACTTTTACCTGAGATAAAATCTAAGAGTGAGGACACAAGGTTTGGTGGTATCCTCTGGCTCGTCTTACTCTCATGTACAACTATGCCTGACAAAACCTTTCAGACTTCAGAGGCCAACGTACAAGAGGAGGGAATAAAAAATCCTTGATGCATGAAGGCTTTTCTCTGTAACCGCAGCCTTCAAACTATTGCTGATAGACATCTGACATTCACAAGGCCGCTGGACTCGACATGACACCTATCCTTGTACATGTGAGGGGTCACTCATCAACAGAAAGAAAGTGCAAAAGAAAAACCAGGACACGCTCAGGAAGAACACATCAACAGTTAAATACAGTTCAAAGTGCTTTCCAAAAAAAGCCAAAAGCAATGAATATCCCCAAGGCTGGTGGGGATATTTCAAAGAGACTTAACCTTCAAAACTTGCTAGCAGTCTCCTGTGAATTGAAAAGGTCAAATAGCGCACTGTATCTGGAATAAGTTAACAGAAGAATTATTTCTTTAAAAATATATTTAGGATTTCTTTTATTTTTGATATAATTTTTTTGTACCTGGAAATTAATGAGTCTACAATATTGTATCAGTTTTGCCATACCTCAACAGGAATCCGCACAAAGCACATGAAGTTCACCCATTATCGTGAGTTACTGTGAACTCTTCTGTGGTCCACTCTCTGTGATCCCAGCAATCGGATCCCACGAGGTTCCTCTGTCCATGGAATTTTCCAGGCAAGTACTCTGGAGTGAGTTCCCACTTCCTCCTCCAGGTGATCTTCTCAGCTCGCATCTCCTTTGAGTCCCGCCTTTGAAGGCCGATTCTTTAACACTGTGCTGCCTGGGAAGCCCAGTGTATTGTTAGAGATGCAAAAACTGTCCCAGTGTGGTATCACTGATGAGTAGGGAAAAAGCATCCAGTGTTGTACAGAGAAGACACGGTAGAATAACATTATGGAAAGGGACACTTAACGGTACTAGTGGCATAGATTTGGTAGGAGACGTTATCAACCTCACTACAGAAGTGCCTTCTGAGGATAACAAGAAACCGACCATATGATCTGGCAGTTCCACTGCTAAGGGGATTTCAGAGAAAAACAGAAACAACAACAAAAAA
>NW_024073945.1:0-391 GCF_014754425.2 Oryx dammah
CCCGGGGTGGGGGCCCCTGTACTTGCACAAGCCCTTGACAAATATCCTGGAGCCCACATTTCGGTCCGTCTACTGATCCAGACTGGGTCCTGCCCTTCTTCAAGCATCAGACAGTCACTCCTCGGCCCACATTGCAGTCCCTGAACTGAATTCTGCTGAGTCCCGCACAGGTTCCATGCCACCATCAACACTCTTGAGCCTACATCTCACTCTCAGACCTCAAGCAGGCTGGACTCTGCCTTTATTCAAGCCCTGACAAACACTCCTGAGCCCATAACGTTGCCTCTGCACTGACCTAGGAAGGGTCCTGCACTTATTCAAGGGGCCATCCAACACTGCTGAGCCTCTCTCTGACTCAGGCTAGTCCTGGCCATATTCAACCCACCGACTT
>NW_024073945.1:491-3547 GCF_014754425.2 Oryx dammah
GTAGGTCCGCCGGACACACTTTCTATCCTGCATCGTACTCGCTGCACTGAACAAGGCTGGACATGCCTTTGTGCAAGACCCCAGCAAACACTCCCAGCCCACATTTCAATCCCTATGTGTACTATGCTCTATCCTACCCTTGTTCAAGTCCACGGTAAATACCCGTGAGCCCACATCTCGGTTCCTGTACTGAAGCATGTACATTCTGTCCATCCTGAAACCTCTCATTGGATACTCCTGAATCGACATCTAAGGACCTGTACTGAACCAGGATGGGTCCAGGCCTATGCAAGACACTTTCAAACACTCTCGAGTCTCCCTCCCGGTCTCTGCACTGAACCAGGGTGGGTCCTGCACTTCATCCTCCTTGACAAATCCTCCTGAGACTCATTTTGGTGCTTACACTGAGCAGGCTGCGTCCTACCCTTCTTCAAGGCCACGGCAAATAAATAGGAGCCCACCTCTTGGTTCCTGCACTGAACCAGGCTAGCTTCTTCCCATATGCAGGCAAAGAGAGAAAAGCCTGAACCCAAATGTGGGGTCATGCATTGCACGAGGCTAAGCACAGCTCATTTTCATGAGCCCTAATAACAGGCTTGAGCCAACATTTTGAGCCTGGCACTGAAGCATTTTGGGAGTTTCCCCTGTTGCAAAACAGCAAATGCTCCTGAGCCCACATCATGGGCCCTGTCCTGAACTGGGCGGGGTTTTGCCTTTCTTCAAAGCCCGACAGACTCTCCTGATCTCACATCTCGGTTCCGGCAATGAACCATCCTTGGTCCTGCCTTTGTTTACGCCTCCGAGAAACACTCCTGCGCCCGCATCTCCGTCTCTGCCATGCACCAGGCTGAGACCAGCATTTATTCAAGGCCCCAACCAACATAGCTGAGCTTGTATCTGACTCTCATGCTAATTCCCGGCCTTATCCGAGACACCAGCAAGCAATCCTGAGCCGACAAGTAGCTACATGCCTTGGAACTACGGTGTATACCGCCATTGTTCAGTCCCCCAGGAAACACAGGTGTTCCCACATCCCACTCGCTGCGCTCAAGAAGTCTGGGTCATGCCTTTGAGCAAGACCCCGACAAACACTCCTGAGCCCTAGGACACTAGATCCCTGCAGTCAACCAGGATGAATCTTGCAGTGGTTCAACATCCAGCAAACACTCCTTAGCGCCTGTCTGTTGTCCGAAAAATACTCCTGGGCCCACCTCTAGGTCCGTGCACTGAATCAGGCTGGGTCCTGCCCTTGTGCAAGGTACCTGCAACACTCCTTAGTGCACATCTGTGTCCCTGAAAGGAACCAAGCTGGATCCTATGCTTGTTCAAGACCCTGAAAACGACTCCTGAGCCCACATCTAGGTCCCTTCACTGACCCAGGCTGGTCCTGCACTTGTTCAGACTCCGAGAGACTTGTGTGAGCCCACATACGGTCCCTGCACTGAACCAAGCTGGGCCCTGTACTTGACCAAGCCCTCGACAAATATTCCAGAGCACACATTTCAGTCCCTCTACTGCTCCAGACTGGGTCCTGACCTTCTAGCCCCACACAATCGCTCCTGGGCTGACATCGCGGTCCCTGAACTGAATTTTGCTGAGTTCAGCACCAGTTCAATGCCACCACCAACACTCTTGAGCCCACATCTCACTCCCGGAACTCGGGATGGCTGGACCCTGCCTTTATTTGTCATGACAAATACTCCTGAGCCCACAACGTTGTCACTGCACTGACCTAGGATGGGTTCTGCACTTGTTCAAGGTGCCGGCCAACACTGCTGAGCCTCTCTCTGAATCTCAGGCTAGTCCTGGCCATATTCAAGCCAGTGACCTACAATCCTGAGCCCACAACTCGCTCCTAGCCTCTGAACTAGGGTATGTCCTGCCCTTGGTCAGTCCCCCCAAGACACACTCCTGAACCCGAATTGCACTCACTGCACTGAACAAGGCTCAACGTGCCTTTATGCAAGACCCCAAAAAACACTCCTGAGCCCACATTTTGATACCTATGCTCAAAATGACCATGCTCGGTCTTGCCCTTGTTCAAGACCACGACAAATACCCTGGAGCCCGCATATTGGTACCTGTACTGAACCGGCTAAGGCCTGTCCTCTTGAAGCCTCAACGGATACTCCTGAATTGACATTTAAGGACCTGCACTGAATCAGGCTGGGTCCAGGCCTTGTGCAAGACCCTTCCAAACATCTCCGAGCCTCCCTACCTGTAACTGCACTGAACCAGGCTCGGTCCTGCCCTTCTACCACCCCTACAAATACTCCTGAGTCTCTTTTCGGTGCTTACCCTGATAAGGATGGGTCCTCCCCTTCTTCAAGGCCATGGCAGATACTTCTAAACCCATGCCTTGGTCCCTGCAATGAACCAGGCTAGCTTCTTACAATGTGCAAGCACCGACAGGCAACCCTGAGCCCAAGTGTCGGGTCCTGCACGGGACGAGGCTAAGAGCTTCCCACATTCATGACCCCTAATAAAAGGCCTGAGCCAACATCTTGAGCCTGGCACTGAAGCATTTTGGGAGCTGCCTCTGGTGCACCCCAGCAAATGCTCCTGAGACCACATCAAGGACCCAGCACTGAAACCGGCGGGGACCTGCCTTTGTTTATGTCCCCGACAAACAATCCTGAGCTCACATCTCTCTTCTGGCCCTGAACCATGCTGGGTCCTGCCTTTGTTTACGCCTCCAAAAAACACTCCTGTGCCCTCATCTCCATCCTTTCCATGAACCAGGCTGGGTCCTGCACTTAGTCAAGGCCCCGACCAACATACCTGAGCCTGTATCTGACTCTCATGCCAGTTCCTGGCCTTATTCGAGCCATCGGCAAGCAATCCTCAATCGACAAGTAGCTCCATGCCTCAGAACCATAGTGTGTACCGCCATTGTTCACTCCATCAGGAAACACTGGCTATCCCACATTTCACTCGGTGCACTCAAGAAGGCTGGGTCATGCCTTTGAGCAAGACCCCTAGGCCAGTAGGTCCCTGCAGTGAACCAGGCTCAATCTTGCACTGGTTCAAGCCTCTGGCAAACAGTCCCCAGCACA
>NW_024073946.1:0-3547 GCF_014754425.2 Oryx dammah
GACCGCTATGTTGCCATTTGCAAGCCTTTGCATTATACATCTATCATGAGCAGCACAATCGGTCATCAGCTGGTACTCAGTTCTTGGGCATCTGGCTTCCTGGTCATTTTCACTCCACTGATTTTGGGTCTTCACCTGGATTTCTGTGCATGAAATGTTATTGATCATTTCATTTGTGATATTTCTCCCATCCTACAACTTTCTTGCTCAGACACACATTTACTAGAAACGATTGCATTTTTATTAGCTGCGATAATCCTCGTGGTCACACTGCTATTGATAATTCTTTCTTACTCTTATATCATCAAGACAATTCTAAAATTCCCTTCAGCTCAACAAAAGAAAAAGCCTTTTCTACCTGCTCTTCTCACATGATTGTTGTCTCCATCATTTATGGTAGTTGTATATTCATCTACATAAGAAAGTGAAAGTGAAGTCGCTCAGTCGTGTCCGACTCTTTGCGACCCCATGGACTGTAGCCTACCAGCCTTCTCCGTCCATGGGCTTCTCCAGGCAAGAATACTGGAGTGGGTTTCCATTTCCTTCTCCAGGGGATCTTCCCAACCCAGGGATGGAACCCAGGTCTCCCGCATTGGAGACAGACGCTTTACCCTCCGAGCCACCAGGGCAGATCATCTACATAAAGTCCTCAGCAAACGAAAGGATCACTTTAAGCAAAGGAGTGGCTGTATTAAATACTTCGATTGTCCCTTTGTTGAACCCATTCATTTATACTCTAAGGAACCAGCAAGTTAAACAAGCCTTCAGAGATGCGTTTAGAAAGATATTTTCTGCTTCAGACAAGTAATACTGTTTATTGAAAAAATCAACATGAAAGCATAAAAGAAACATTGAACAAAAACACTTTTGATGTTTCTAGTACAAGAATTGATCTCTAATATTTAATTTATTATATCACTTATGCTTACCTGAGCTTAGAAATTAGAAACCCTTTCCATTCTATATATCTGAAGTTAACTTTCTGTTCTTCAAAATGAAGTATTTCTGTGTTAGAAATATAAAATTGCAAAATTTATTTTCTCTAATAGCATGTTAAAATAAAATGAATGGACGGATTTGATTGTATTATGGAATATAAGTTTTTGGAGTATTGTATTCCTTAAGTAATTTAAATGAATGTTCCATAATTCATTTAAAAGCCATAGTTTTAAAAATTCTTAAACTGAATTATTAAATATGCTTAAGATGCTTCAAGAGAACTTAAATCTTTAAAAGTGCAATGTAGAGTATTATTTTGTAAAGGGTTTTTTGAATCAATTAAAAATTTTTTACCACCTTAGTAAACAAGAATAATTTCCTATTTTTAAATGGAAGCATGGTATATTTCTCCATCTATTAGTGTCCTCTTTGATTTCTTTCATCAGTGTTTTAAAGTTTTTGATATATAGGTCTTTAGTTTCTTTAGGTAGATATATTCCTAAGTATTTTATTCTTTTTGTTGCAATGGTGAATGGAATTGTTTCCTTAATTTCTTCTTCTACTTTCTCATTATTAGTGTATAGGAATGCAAGGGATTTCTGTGTGTTGATTTTATATCCTGTGACTTTACTGTATTCATTAATTAGCTCTAGTAATTTTCTGGTAGAGTCTTTAGTGTTTTCTATGTAGAGGATCATGTCATCTGCAAACAGTGAGAGTTTTACTTCTTCTTTTCCAATTTGGATTCCTTTTATTTCTTTTTCTGCTGTGATTGCTGTGGCTAAAACTTCCAGAACTATGTTGAATAGCAGTGGTGAAAGTGGGCACCCTTGTCTTGTTCCTGACTCAAGGGGAAATGCTTTCAATTTTTCACCATTGAGGATAATGTTTGCTGTGGGTTTGTCATATATAGCTTTTATTATATTGAGGTATGTTCCTTCTATTCCTGCTTTCTGGAGAGTTTTTATCATAAATGGATGTTGAATTTTGTCAAAGGCCTTCTCTGCATCTATTGAGATAATCATATGGTTTTTATTTTTCAATTTGTTAATGTGGTGAATTACATTGATTGATTTGCGGATGTTGAAGAATCCTTGCATCCCTGGGATAAAGCCCACTTGGTCATGGTGTACGATCTTCTTAATGTGTTGTTGGATTCTGATTGCTAGAATTTTGTTGAGGATTTTTGCATCTATGTTCATCAGTGATATATACCATGCTCATGGATCGGAAGAATCAATATAGTGAAAATGAGTATATTACCCAAAGCAATTTACAAATTCAATGCAATCCCTATCAAGATACTGGCGATATTTTTCACAGAACTAGAACAAATAATTTCAAGATTTGTATGGAAATACAAAAAACCACGAATGGCCAAAGCAATCTTGAGAAAGAAGAATGGAACTGGAGGAATCAATTTGCCTGACTTCAGGCTCTACTACAAAGCCACAGTCATCAAGACAGTATGGTATTGGCACAAAGACAGACATATAGATCAATGGAACAAAATAGAAAGCCCAGAGATAAATCCACATACATATGGACACCTTATCTTTGACAAAGGAGGCAAGAATATACAGTGGAGTAAAGACAATCTCTTTAACAAGTGGTGCTGGGAAAACTGGTCAACCACTTGTAAAAGAATGAAGCTAGATCACTTTCTAACACCGCACACAAAGATAAACTCAAAATGGATTAAAGATCTAAATGTAAGACCAGAAACTATAAAACTCTTAGAGGAGAACATAGGCAAAACACTCTCCGACATAAACCACAGCAGGATCCTCTATGATCCACCTCCCAGAATTCTGGAAATAAAAGCAAAAATAAACAAATGGGATCTAATTAAAATTAAAAGCTTCTGCACAACAAAGGAAAACATAAGCAAAGTGAAAAGACAGCCTTCCGAATGGGAGAAAATAATAGCAAATGAAGCAACTGACAAACAACTAATCTCAAAAATATACAAGCAACTCCTGCAGCTCAATTCCAGAAAAATAAACGACCCAATAAAAAAATGGGCCAAAGAACTAAATAGACATTTCTCCAAAGAAGACATACGGATGGCTAACAAACACATGAAAAGATGATCAACATCACTCATTATTAGAGAAATGCAAATCAAAACCACAATGAGGTACCACTTCACACCAGTCAGAATGTCTGCGATCCGAAAATCTGCAAGCAATAAATGCTGGAGAGGATGTGGAGAGAAGGGAACCCTCCTACATTGTTGGTGGGAATGCAAACTAGTACAGCCACTATGGAGAACAGTGTGGAGATTCCTTAAAAAATTGCAAATAGAAATGCCTTATGACCCAGCAATCCCACTGTTGGGCATACACACAGAGGAAACCAGAATTGAAAGAGACACATGTACCCCAATGTTCATTGCAGCACTGTTTATAATAGCCAGGACATGGAAACAACCTAGATGTCCATCAGTAGATGAATGGATAAGAAAGCAGTGGTACATATACACAATGGAGTATTACTCAGCCATTAAAAAGAATACATTTGAATCAGTTCTGCTGAGATGGATGAAACTGGAGCCGATTATACAGAGTGAAGTGAGCCAGAAAGAAAAACACCAATACAGTATACT
>NW_024073947.1:0-3547 GCF_014754425.2 Oryx dammah
GTGTAAAGGACCGTTTCGAAGTTCAAGAGGGAAGGGGTGATTTGTCTGGAGACGCGTCAGCGGAAAAGGGCCTCATCTCGCCTGGAGGGGAGAACCTCCTGGATTTTCTCGAGTTGCGGCGGACCTTCTCGAGTTACGACGGGGACCTCTGGGACCCTCCCTTGTGGCCTCAGGAAAGGCCAATCTCCATGCGATTTGCGAGTGGCCTGTCGGGATTCCTCTGCAGTCGGGGCCGGGCCCTAAGACCTCTTGTGGAGCCTGTGACGGAACCTCAGGATTCCCCTCCAGTGCTTACATGGATCTTGGGGTACTTCTGGAGGCTCCACCGGGGAATCAGCCTTAGTCTCGAGTGGGGACATGCACGTGCGCTTTCCTCACAAGCTGAAGCAGTCGTGGCAGGCTTCCCGTCGCCTTGATACAGGGATCTGTGGCATTCTTTGGAGGCTTTCCCGCGAGGCTTTCCGTCAGTGCTGTCACACGTGCAACTGTGGTGTGAGTCGATCCTCGGCGTGCATGTCGAGGATGTGCCGGGAAATCAGGTTCTTCTGGAGTGGACTGAGACATTTTGTGCACATTGGGAATGGTGGCACGACCCCTGGAGTTCCTCTCGTCTTTCATGTGGAGAGTGCCTCCTCCGAGATGCGACAGGAAAGCCGGGAATCCTTTCCCGACGAAGCAGGGAAAGGAACCCTCATCTCGAGCTATGAGGAGGAAACGGGGCTCCTCTTGATGTGGGTGGGACCCTAGGTGTTCCTCTCGAGTGGAGTCGGGTATATCGGGGAACTTCTGGAGTTATAGCAAGGGTGTGAAGAACCCTTTCAAAGTTCAAGAGGGAAGGTGTGATTCGCCTCTAGAGGCCTCAGCGGAAAAGGGCCTCATCTCGCCTGGAGGGGAGAACCTCCTGGATTTTCTCGAGTTGCGACGGGACCTTCTCGAGTTACGACGGGGACCTCTGGGACCCTCCCTCTTGGCTTCAGGAAAGGCCAGTCTCCATGCGAGTTGCGTGGGGCCTCTCGGGATTCCTCTCCAGTAAGTGTAGGGGCCTAAGACCTCGTGTGGATCGAGACCGGAACCTGAGGATTCTTCTAAAGTGCTGACATGGATCGTGGGGTACCACTGGAGGCTCCACAGGGGGGTCAGTCCTCATCTCGAGTGTGGACATGCACGTCCGCTTTCCTCACTACCTGGAGCAGCCGTGTTAGGCTTCCCGTCGCCTTGATACAGGGATCTGTGGCATTCTTTGGAGGCTTTCCCGCGAGGCTTTCCGACAGTGCTGTCACACGTGCCACTGTGGTGTGTGTCGATCCTCGGCGTGCATGTCGAGGAAGTGCAGGGAAATCAGGTTCTTCTGGAGTGGACTGAGACAGTTTGTGCACATTGGGAATGGTGGCACGAACCCTGGAGTTCCTCTCGACTTTCCTGTGGAGAGTGCCTCCTCCGAGATGGGACAGGAAAGCCGGGAATCCTTTCCCGACGAAGCAGGGAAAGGAACCCTCATCTCGAGCTATGAGGAGGAAACGGGGCTCCTCTTGATGTGGGCGGGACCCTCGGTGTTCCTCTCGAGTGGAGGCGGGTATGTCGGGGAACTTCTTGAGATGCAGCAAGGGTGTAAAGACCCTTTCGAAGTTCAAGAGGGAAGGGGTGATTTGTCTGGAGAATCCTCAGTGGAAAAGGTCCTCATCTCGCCTGGAGGGGAGAACCTCCTGGATTTTCTCGAGTTGAGGCTGGACCTTCTCAAGTTACGAGGGGGACCTCTGGGACCCTCCCTTGTGGCCTCAGGAAAGGCCAATCTCCATGCGATTTGCGAGTGGCCTGTCGGGATTCCTCTGCAGTCGGTCCCGGGGCCTAAGACCTCATGTGGAGCCTATGAAGGAACCTGAGGTTTCCCCTCCAGTGCTTACATGGATCTTGGGGTACTTCTGGAGGCTCCAGCGGGGAGTCAGCCCTCGTCTCGAGTGGGGACATGCACGTCCGCTTTCCTCAGATGCTGAAGCAGTCGTGGCAGGCTTCCCGTCGCCTTGATACAGGGATCTGTGGCATTCTTTGGAGGCTTTCCCGCGAGGCTTTCCGACAGGGCTGTCACACGTGCCACTGTGGTGTGTGTCGATCCTCGGCGAGGATGTCGTGGAAGTGCAGCGAAATCATGATCTTCTGGAGTGGACTGAGACATTTTGTGCACATTGGGAATGGTGGCACGACCCCTGGAGTTCCTCTCGACATTCCTGTTGCGAGCGCCTCGTCCGAGATGTAACAGGAAAATCGGGAGTCCATTCCCGACGAAGCAGGGAAAGGAACCCTCATCTCGAGCTATGAGGAGGAAACGGGGCTCCTCTTGATGTGGGCGGGACACTAGGTGTTCCACTCGAGTGGAGGCGGGTATGTCGGGAAACTTCTGGAGTTGTAGCAAGGGTGTGAAGAACCCTTTCGAAGTTCAAGAGGGAAGGTGTGATTCGCCTCGAGAGACCTCAGGGGAAAAGGGCCTCATCTCGCCTGGAGGGGAGAACCTCCTGGATTTTCTCGAGTTGCGGCAGGTCCTTCTCGAGTTACGACGGGGACCTCTGGGACCCTCCCTCGTGGCCTCAGGAAAGGCCAGTCTCCATGCGAGTTGCGTGAGGCCTCTCGGGATTCCTCTCCAGTAAGTGTCGGGGCCTAAGACCTCGTGTGGATCGAGAACGGAACCTGAGGATTCCTCTAAAGTGCTGACTTGGATCGTGGGGTACCACTGGAGGCTCCACAGGGGGTTCAGACCTCATCTCTAGTGTGGACATGCACGTCCGCTTTCCTCACTAGCTGGAGCAGCCGTGTTAGGCTTCCCGGCGCCTTGATACAGGGATCAGTGGCAGTCTTTGGAGGCTTTCCCGCGAGTCTTTCCAACAGTGATGTCACACGTGCCACTGTGGTGTGTGTCGATCCTCGGCGTGCATGTCGAGGAAGTGCAGGGAAATCAGGTTCTTGTGGAGTGGACTGAGACATTTTGTGCACATTGGGAATGGTGGCACGACCGCTGGAGTTCCAATCGTCTTTCCTGTGGAGAGTGCCTCCTCCGAGATGCGACAGGAAAGCCGGGAATCCTTTCCCGACGAAGCAGGGAAAGGAACCCTCATCTCGAGCTATGAGGAGGAAACGGGGCTCCTCTTGAGGTGGGCGGGACCCTCGGTGTTCCTCTCGAGTGGAGGCTGGTATGTCGGGGAACTTCTTGAGTTGCAGCAAGGATGTAAAGACCGTTTCGAAGTTCAAGAGGGAAGGGGTGATTTGTCTGGAGACGCCTCAGCGGAAAAGGTCCTCATCTCACCCAGAGGGGAGAACCTCCTGGATTTTCTTGAGTTGCGGCGGGACCTTCTCGAGTTACGACGGGGACCTCTGGGACCCTCCCTTGTGGCCTCAGGAAAGGCCAATCTCCATGCGATTTGCGAGTGGCCTGTCGGGATTCCTCTGCAGTCGGTGCCGGGGCCTAAGACCTCATGAGGAGCCTATGACGGAACCTGAGGATTCTCCTCCAGTGCTTACATGGATCTTGGGGTACTTCTGGAGGCTCCACCGGGGAGTC
>NW_024073948.1:0-3546 GCF_014754425.2 Oryx dammah
TGGAGTCTGTTTCCCACAGCCCTCTGGCTCTCCCAAACTTAAGCCCTGCCGGCTTCAAATCCAAAAGTTCTGGGAGATCCTCTTCATGTGAATAAGTGCAATTTCATCAGCAAAAATATACAAACTACCACTACACAGAATAGGCATGAATCTTACAAATTTAACATTGATTGAAAAACCAAGAAGCAACACAGATATATTTAACAATTCCATTCATATAACTGTAAGTAGCTGTCAACACTAACTCATAACATCATATATATATATAATTATATATATATATGTACATATATAGTATAAAATTTTTGAGGGAAAGGGAAGGAAGGATGGCACATAAGTAAGAGTGTGCTTATTCTCATTGAAGAAGGAACGGGGCTAAAACATAAGACAGGGAAACTTCAGGAGTGTTGGGGGAAGCCGACACTGTCCCCTTCTGTGACTTAGGGGTATACGCTTGATGATTATTAAACTCCACGTATATATTGTGACTTTTTCTCTATCTATGTTACGTTTCAGTATAATTGGAGAAAACTATAATGCTTAGGGAAATAACATCCAGTATAAGCATATTGTAATTATGTTCTAACCAGAAGTAGAACCAAAGTTACTTTCTTTGTTTAAAACATATCTAATTGAGCTTAGTAATCTTATTTCATCTACATTAATAGCTATATTTTTGAGAACTCATACCTTTGTAACAAAAAATAATAAAGTGATGCTTACATAATTATGATCTCAATCTCAATTTTTAATAAATATTCCATATTTGGGTAGTACATTATCATTCAGAATTTAATTGTGAACTTGTGCTGAAACTCACGGAAGTGATGTATTTGGATACAGTTTCTCAGAGACTTCTCCCCTCCCCATCCACTTCCTCTCAGAGGTGGAGCACCAAGAACCTGAGAAAAAGAAATGAAGGCCAAAAATCCGGGGCAATGTCCCTGCATTGTAATACTCCGATTTGACCAGCCGAGGGCAGTATCGTTTAAGGCTGTGTGTTGGGAAGGGCCAGATGCCATGCCTTTGGAGTTCCTCCGGTTCTTTGCGATCCGTCTGCTGACCCCTGAGACTGGGAGGCTTATTTGTGCCAATAAAGGTGGTGGTGGTGATGGTGCTGGCGGCTGGATGGGCTGCATCTCCCTTGCCCGTTTGACACTTCTATCGCAACGCCAGCCTTCACCCCTGCTCCCCGCAGCAGCAGCTCTTTTCTTCCTCTTTCTCCTCAGACAGAAACCGAGACCACTAATGTGCTAGACTGGGTGTGCTCCCACCTTCCACTGGCACAGAAGCAGTAGGTGGGTGTGCACAGCCCTTCAAGCCCGTCCCTTGTTCTTTGTAGGGAGCAGAGCTGAAAGAATTTTCCTTAAATGTTAGCCTCCACCTCGCAGTGAGTGCCCCTGCTTTTGTTTCTAGTCTTGTGGCCCAAGTGAAGGCTCCACACTGGTTTGTGGCATTGACAGGGTCAATAGGAAGAATGTCCTGGTTTTTAAATGCTCATTGGTTGATGAAATGAAACAAGAGTCATTTTCGGGGGCCACCCCTCTGCCTAAAGATAACATAACTTTTCCCGTTATAAATACTGCTCCATCTTCTAACCTTGTTGTTCAGAATTCCAGCTATTATAATTCGCCTCCCTTTTTAAGGATGGACCTGAAAGAGAAATTGAGGAAGCATTTCTGTTGAGACTTTACCTTAAATGACTGAGCGTGTAAAGGGTCTTCTCATGCTTATTAGGGATTTTTCATCTCTTTAAACTCCATGTGCTTTATTGCTAATTCTTGGACAACATTAGAAGACATTTTGAAAAAAAAAAAAAAAACAAGTTTTGCCCATGATTCTAGGACCATTCTAAAGGAGATCAGTCCTGGGTGTTCTTTGGAAGGACTGATGCTAAAGCTGAAACTCCAATACTTTGGCCACCTCATGTGAAGAGTTGACTCATTGGAAAAGACTCTGATGCTGGGAGGGATTGGGGGCGGGAGGAGAAGGGGACGACAGAGGATGAGATGGCTGGATGGCATCACCGACTCGATGGTTTGGGTGAGTTTGGGTGAGTTTGGGTGAACTCCGGGAGTTGGGGATGGACAGGGAGGCCTGGCGTGCTGCAGTTCATGGGGTTGCAAAGAGTCGGACACGACTGAGCGACTGAACTGAACTGAACTAGGACCCAAATGCTCAACTGATTTTTCCCGCATGGTTCCTGCCCCAGAATCACAGATGTACAGAATATTAGAGCTAGATAATCTCATGTAGAAATCTAACAGGTCTACTTCTGAGGGGTGTACAAATGTGCCAGAGTCCAGCTCCAGCAGCCAGGGAATCAGCCTGAAGGGAAGAGCGGTGTCCGCGGGGATGGTGTAGCCTCTGACTCGAGGTACGGGACGACATGTTTATTTCAGGCATCAGGTCTTCTTTTATACTTTGACAAAAGCATTAGGTCAGAGGTTTGACATTTTCAGTTCCCCCTCACCCAGATTTATCGTCTCATTGTTGCCCTTCAAACAGAGTTCCTACTTCAGCGATTCTCTCAGAATCGTGTTTACTTGTGATTACATTGTACCTCATGCTTATGTCTGGCTGGGCTGCGTACCACATTCCACAGTTTATTTCTTATCTTTTTAAATCCTGCTTGCCCCTAGTATCCTAAGCTCACTATCTCCTAAAAAGGCTTCTAACTATTCTTAATTATTCCTAAACCCTAAACTCAGCAAACTTCCTTTGCCATAAACATGTCCATCACAAACAAGTCTCAGATAACAATCCTTCCCATTGCCTCAAGCTGCGGCCTACGTGCTCATCCTGGGACATTCTTTGTAAAAATCCTTGAACAAATGTCAATGGTTACTTTATAGATTATTTTCTGGGCACAACTGCAGAAGGCTTTGTGCTTTCTCATGCTTCTCTCAAGAACAATCAGCACCTTAACATTCTTTCCAGCCAACTCAACCGAAGAAAGGAAAGAACAAGTCAGAGTCACAAAACCTAACTCCTTCATCCCGGGACCATGCCTGAGGGATGAGGAGAGGGGTTGGGGCCATGCCTCCATCTTGTCAGTAATGCCTAATGCATCTCCCGACACAAATAAGGAATCTGAGAGTAGAGGGACAGTGCCATGTCAAGGCCAGCAGACAGTTCAACTATACGTGTTCAGTCCCCACTTTGCTGTTTGTTAGGACAGAAGCACCTCCATCGCCTCACACGCAGCACTCTTGTGGATGTATGTTGAAGCTGGTGCAGCTTCTTCCCAACCTCCTGACTAATTTGAAACAATGAAATCTGTCCCATCTACTGTCAGTTATAGCTAGAGCCTTGTTCACTCACTTGAGCATCCCAGGTGAAGCACTCCCCTTCACTGCAGCCACGGAATCTCTAGTGTTTTGGGGTCACCGTGGATTGCTGACTTAACAGGCCTAACACAAGACACAGTAAGGTAGGGCAAGCACTTGATGAGGAATCAGGAGACCTGTCTCTCTCCTAACCTGCTGAAAATCACTTTCCCTTTCTGAACCTCTTGTTTCTCCATCTGGGAAAAGAGGAAGGTGA
>NW_024073949.1:0-3546 GCF_014754425.2 Oryx dammah
GCAACATAAACTCCTACGATTGTGTGTTGTCTGTTGGTCGGTTAGGTCTCTGGCTTCCAGTGCTCTCACGGCCTCTAGTTTCTCACTGAAATTCCGTCTGACTGCCGCATCCATCACTGAAAGCTGGGTGTTGTCGTGTCACTGTTGTGACCGAGCTATTTCTCCCCTCAATGCTGTCCATTTTGATTCACAAATCTGGCGTTGTTAGGTGCATGATGCTTATAATTTTTCGATTTCCTTGGTGAATGAAACTTTTCTTGATATGTAAGGTCTTACTTTGTCTCTTGTAGGCTTTTTTGTTTTAGAGATTATTGTATCAGACACTCATACAGCCACCACAATTCTCTTTTTATTACTATTTGCATAGAATATCTTCTTCCAACCTTACTTCAGCCTTCTGTGTCTTTGTATCTAAAGTGAGTCCCTTGAAGAGAGTATAGAGATAGGTCATAATTTTAATCCATTCTGTCAACCTCTGCCTTTAATTTCAAGGTTGAGGCTATCTATGAGTCAGATACTTCCTGATAGGAAAGAGCTTCTACCATCTTGCTACTTGGTATTTGTCCTATTAATTCCTCTATTTCTTCCTCTTTGGTAGTTAAGTGATTTCCTTTCTTGAGGTGTCGTTTTGATTCTATCTTTCCCTTTCCACCTATATTTCAGTTCTTTTCTTAGGGGCTAACTTGAAGATGACAATTAATATCTTAAACATGTATCTGTCTAGTTGAAATATCAACTAGGTTCTATGATGTATAAGACAGACGAGGTGCTCCTATACATCTCCATCCCCCCGATTTTATACACCTATTGACATAAGTTTCAGCCATCCTTATACAATGTGTGTCCATTATATAGATTCATAAATATTATTCCATGAAATACCTTTGAAATGAGAAAGAAAAGCAAGCGATTGCAAGAAAGACAAAAATATTGGCTTAAATGACATAGCTACCTTGGATCACTCTTAGCACAGTTTTTTCTTTAATTAGTTTTTTATTGGAGGATAATCACTTTACAGAATTCTGTTGTTTCCGTCAAACCTCAACATGAATCAGCCATAGGTGTACATTTACCCCTCTCTTTGGAACCTCCCTCCCCATCCCCTCTAGGTTGATACACAGCCGCTGTCTGAGTTTCCTGAGCCATACAGCAAATTCCCGTTGGCTATCTGTTTTACATACGGTAATGTAAGTTTCCATGTTACTCTTTCCATGCATCTCACCCTCTCCTCCCCTCTCCCCATGTCCATAAGTCTGTTCTCTGTGTCTGTTTCTCCACTGCTGCCCTGTAAGTAAATTCTTCAGGACCATTTTTCTAGATTCCGTATATATGCGTTAGAATACGGTATTTATCTCTCTTTTTCTGACATACTTCACTCTGTATAATAGGTTCTAGGTTCATCCACCTCATTAGAACTGACTCAAAGGCGTTCCTTTTTTGTGGCTGAGTATATTCCATTGTGTCTGTGCACCACAATTTCTTTACCCATTCATCACTCGATGGACATCTAGGTTGCTTCCATGTTCCAGCTCTTGTAAATAGTGCTGCAATGAACAATGGGTTACATGTGTCTTTTTCAATTTTGGTTTCCTCGGGGTATGTGCCCAGCAGTGGGATTGCTGGGTCATATGGTGGTTTTATTCCTAGTTTTTTAAGGAGTCTCCATTCTATCGTCCATAGTGGCTGTATCAGTTTACATTCCCACCAACAGTACAAGAGCATTCCCTTTTCTCCATACCCTCTCCAACAGTTATTCTTTGTCGACTTTTTGATGATGGCCATTCTGACTGGTGTGAAGTGATATCTCATTGTACTTTTGATTTGCATTACTCTAAGAATGAGCCATGTTGAGCATCTTTTCATGTGTTTGTTAGCCATCTCTATGCAACCTAGACAGCATATTCAAAAGCAGAGACATTGCTTTGCCAACAAAGGTCTGTCTAGTCAAGGCTGTGGTTTTTCCAGTGGTCATGTATGGATGTGAGAGTTGGACTGTGAAGAAAGCTGAGCGCCGAAGAAATGATGCTTTTGAACTGTGGTGTTGGAGAAGACTCTTGACAGTTCCTTGGACTGCAAGGAGATCCAACCAGTCCATTCTGAAGGAGATCAGCCCTGGGATTTCTTTGGAAGGAATGATGCTAAAGCTGAAACTCCAGTACTTTGGCCACCTCATGCGAAGAGTTGACTCACTGGAAAAGACTCTGATTCTGGGAGGGATTGGGGGCAGGGGGAGAAGGGGACGACCAAGGATGAGATGGCTGGATGGCATCATGGACTTGATGGATGTGAGTCTGAGTGAACTCCAGGAGTTGGTGATGGACAGGGAGGCCTGGCGTGCTGCGATTCAGGGGGTCGCAAGGAGTCAGACACGACTGAGCATCTGAACTGAACTGAACTGATAGTTTCCTTTACTGTGTAAAAGCTTTTAAGTTTAATCAGGTCCCACTTGTTTACTTTTGTTTTTATTTCCATGACTCTAGGAGGTGGGTCATAGAGGATCTTGCTTTGGTTTATGTCATTGAGTGTTCTGCCTATAGTTTCCTCTAAGAATTTTATAGTTTCTGGTCTCATATTAAGGTCTTTAATCCATTTTGAGTTTGTGTGTGGTGTTAGGAATTGTTCTAATTTCATTCTTTTACCTGTAGCAGTCCAGTTTTCCCAGCACCGTTTATTGAGAGGCTGTCTTTGTCCCATTCTATATTCTTGCCTTCTTTGTTAAAAAAAAAAAAGGGTACCCATAGGTGCCTGGGTTTATTTGGGGCTTTCTGTCTTGTTTCATTGGCCTATGTTTCTTTCTATGTATGGTACTGGCACACAAAAAATTCTGTATTTTTGTGCCAGTACCATACTGTCTTGATGACTGTAGCTTTGTAGTATAATCTGAAGTCAGGAAGGTTGATTCCTCCTGCTCCATTCTTCTTTCTCAAGACTGCTTTGGCTATTTGGGGTCTTTTGTGTTTCCATATGAATTGTGAATTTTTTGTTCTAGTTCTGTGGAAAATGTCATTGGTAGTTTGATAGGGATCACATGGAATCTGTAGATTGCCTTTGGTAGTATCATCATTTTCACAATATTGATTCTTCCTACCCAGGAACATGGAGTATCTCTCCATCTGTTTCTGTTGTCTTTGATTTCTTTCATCAGTGTCTTATACTTTTCTGTGTACAGTTCTTTTGTCTCCTTAGGGAAGTTTATTCCTAGATAATTAATTCTTTTTGTTGGAATGATGAATGGGATTGATTCCTTAATTTCTCTTTCTGATTTTTCAATGTTAGTTTATAGAAATGCAAGTGGTTTCTGTGTATTGATTTCTTATTTGCAACTTTGCTAAATTCACTGATTAACTCTAGTAATTTTCTGGTAGTGTCTTTAGGGTTTGCTATGTACATTATCCTGTTATCTGCAAACAGTGAGAGCTTTACTTCTTTTCCTGTCTGTATTGTCTGTTTTAACCTCTCCTTTTTCATTTCTAATTTTGTTGATTTGATTCTTCTCTCTTTTTTTTCTTGATGAGTCTGGCTAAAGGTTTGTCAATTTTGTTTATT
>NW_024073950.1:0-3545 GCF_014754425.2 Oryx dammah
TCATGAATAAGTAGAAACTAAGCAACACACTCCTAAATAACTGATGAAATTAAAAAGAAGAAATTAAAATTTATGTTAGAAAATAGTTGAATAAATAAAAATTAAAACACAAAGTATCAAAAGTATGCAACATAGTTAGAACAACATTTGCAGAGTATCTATAGCTCTAAACACTGGCATTAAAAAAGAGATCAAAGAAGAAAAAGTCTCAAATAAATATCCTAACCTTACACATTAACAAAATAGGAAAAGTCCAGACTAAATCCTAAACAAGAAGAAGGAAGGAAATAATAAAGAATAGAATGGAAAAACTTTAATAGAAATACAACAAAGAACATCAACAAAACAAAAAAAAATTGTTTTTGAAAAAACAAATGGTTAATGTTTAGCAAAACTGACCAAGAATAAAAGAGATAAAGCTCTAATTACTAAAATCATAAAAGGAGCCATCACAATTGATCTCACAGAAATAAGTTATTAAGAAAATAATAAACAAATATATGCCAACAAATTAGATAACATAGGTAAAAGGGACACATTCCTGGAAAGACACAGCCTACCAAGATGGACTCAAGAAGAAAGAGAAAACCTAAAGAGTTCAACTACAAGTAAAGAGACTAAGCTATTAATCAACAAACTTCTCACACAAAAAAGCACATGACCACATGTCTTTATGGATGAATGTTACCAAATGTTTAAAAAATAATTCATATATTTCTTTACATGTTCTTCCAAAAAATAGAAGAGGAGAGTTTCCAACTCATAATAAGAGACTACTATTACAATGATTCCAAAACCAGATAAAGACGCCACAAGAAAAAAACTCTAGACCAATAACTATTATAAATGTAGATACAAAAATCCTTGACAAAATACTAGGAAACCAAATCCAGCAGAAAAGGAATTGTGCCCCATGAAATGGTAGGATTTATTGAATGCAATTGTTTTAGCAAACGAAAATCAATCAGCACAATTCACCATATTAAGAGAATGAAGGAAAAAACTACATAATCATTTTAACAGAGACAGAAAAATCATTTGATGGAATCAACATCTTTTTGTGACAAAAATACTCGACAAAATAGGAATGGAGGTTACCTTTTATTCTTAATCTGTGAAAGGACATCGACTGATAACCCACAGCTAGCACCACGCTTACTAGTCACAGACTGAATGCTTTCCCCACTAAGACAGACAACAGGAAAAGATGGTTCTTGCCACTTCTATTGAACATTGCACTGGAGGTTCAAGCCAAGGTCATTAGTGTAGATTTTTTTAAAAGACATCAGATTGTAAAGGAATAAGTAAAACAGATGACATAATGTCTTGTGTGGAAAATCCTTAAGAAACTCTGAAAACTATTAGAACTAATAAGTTCAGTTAGGGTGCAGCATATATTAATATACAAGATTAATTTTGTTTTTATATACTAGAAATGAAAAATCCAAAAACTAAACTAAAAAGTAATCACATTTATTATAGCACTCAGTTCAGTTCAGTCACTCAGTCATGTCCAGCTCTTTGTGACCTCATGGATTGCAGCACGCCAGGCTTCCCTGTTCATCACCAACTCCTAGAGTTTATTCAAACTCATGTCCATTGCGTAGGTGTTGCCATCCAACCATCTCATCTCCTATCATCCCCTTCTCCTCCCCCCTTCTCCTTCAATCAGGGTCTTTTCAAATGAGTCAGGTGGCCAAAGTATTGGAGTTTCAGCTTCAGCATCAGTCCTTCCAAAGAATATTCAGGATTGATTTCCTTAGGATGGACTGGTTGAATCTCTTTGTTGTCTAAGGGACTCTCAAGAGGCTTCTCC
This sequence comes from Oryx dammah, assembly GCF_014754425.2. NCBI lineage: Eukaryota > Metazoa > Chordata > Mammalia > Artiodactyla > Bovidae > Oryx > Oryx dammah. The sequence continues at coordinate 1,817 of NW_024073950.1, forward strand.
AAACCACAGTTCAAAAGCATCAATTCCTCAGCACTCAGCTTTCTTTACAGTCCAACTCTCACATCCATACATGACTAGTGGAAAAACCATAGCTTTGACTAGACGGATCTAGACTAGACTAGAGGCAAAGTAATGCCTCTGCTTTCTAATACGCTGTCTAGGTTGGTCATAGATTTTCTTCCAAGGAGCAAGCATCTCTTAATTTCATGGCTTCAGTTACCATCTGCAGTGATTTTGGAGCCCCCAAAAATAAAGTCTGTCACTGTTTCCATTGTTTCCCCATCTATTTGCCACGAAGTGATGGGACCAGATGCCATAGCATTAAAAAGAATGAAATACTTAGGAATCAACTTCACAAAAGAAGTGCAAGACTTGTACACTAAAACATCATGGGAAGAAATTAAGGAGGATCTAAAAGAATGGAACAACATCCTATGTTTATTGACTGAAAGACAATATTGCTATAATGGCAGTATACACCAAGTTGATCTACAGATCCAAGAGTCTTTATCAAAATGCCATATACATAAATTGAAGAAATTGACTACTAATTCTAAAGTTCACCCACTCCTGGGCATAAGTCCAGAGAAAACCATAATTAAAAAAAATACACGCCACCTAATGTTCATTGCAGCATTATGTACAACAGCCAGAACATGAAGCTACCTAAATGTCCCTCAACAGAGGAATGGATAAAGAAGATGTGGTACCTAAATACAGTGGAATATTACTCAGCCACAAAATAGAACAAGGTAATGCCATTTCAGAACAGGGATGGACCTAGAGACTGTCATGCTGAGTGAGGTCAGACAGAGAGAGAAATACAGTATGATACCATTTAAACCTGGAATCTAAAAATACAACAAACCAGTGACTATAACAGAAAAGAACCAGACTCACAGATACTGAGAACAAACTAGTGGTTATCAACAGTGGGGGCACAGAGGGCTGGGTAAGTGGGAGATACAAAGTAGGCAGTGCAAGATAGGCTCAGGGATGTATTTTACAACACAGAAAATATAGCCTATATTCTGTAATAACTGTAAATGGAAAGTAACTTTCAAATTATATAAAATATGAAATTCTAAAATTAATTAATCAATTAATTAATTAACTTCATATGAAACTGTCTTGGGGAGTCAAAACACTATAGTATAAGAAAAACAAATTTTAGAGGACACACACTTTCTAATTTCAGAACTATTACAAAGGTTGAACAATCAAAATGGTGTGATATTGTTATAAAGATAGATACTTAAATTAATGGAATGAAATCAAGAGTCCAGAAATGAAACTGTATATTTATAATAAATTGTATTATTTGACAAGAATGTCAACAGAAGAAAAAGTAATCTTTTTCAATAAGCAGTGGAGGAAAAACTAAACATCCACATCACTTCAGTTCAGTTCAGTTCAGTCACAGTTGTGTCCGACTCTTTGTGACCCCATGATCCACAGCATGCCAGGCCTCCCTGTCCATCACCAACTCTGGGAGTCCACCCAAACCCATGTCCATTGAGTTGGTGACGCCATCCAACCATCTCATCCTCTGTCATCCCTTTCTCCTCCTGCCCCCAATCTTTCCCAGAATCAGGGTCTTTTCCAGTGAGTCAGCTCCTCACATCAGGTGGCCAAAGTATTGGAGTTTCAGCTTCAGCATCAGTCCTTCCAATGAACACCCAGGACTGATCTCCTTTAGGATGGACTGGTTGGATCTCCTTGCAGTCCA
>NW_024073951.1:0-3543 GCF_014754425.2 Oryx dammah
TGAGGCATCCCAGGACTGGCATCTGTAGACCATTGCATTAGGGCAGGGCTGGGTCTTGGGGCTAATAAGATAGGGGGAAGGTTCCAAAATGGCGCTCACCAGCACCAGTGTCCAAGTGGTGGAAGGAGCTTCCCAGAATGTCTTCTGCCAGTGTCTATGTCCCCAAGTGAAGCTCCAGTTGCCTACAGCCAATCTAGGAGACTCTCCAGGGTCAGCAGGTAGGTCTGGCCCAGGCTCCTATCAAGTCACTGTTTATTCTCTGGGTCCTGGGACATGTGAGATTTAGCGTGCACTGTGTAAGGGCTAAGACTCTTATTTACCCAGGCCCTCTGGGACTCCTGAAAATCAGCTCTGCTGGCCTTCCAAGCAAATGCTTCATGGGTGTTTGTAGACATGCACATAATTCTCAGGTCTGTAACCATCTGAGGAGCCTACAAAGGATGGAGAATTTACAGGATACAGTCTGTAGTTTACTGAACAATAATTTCCACAGCAAGACACTACGTCTTTTCTACCTGACAAGTCTTTGTTCCTTCTTGATTCCTCAGGCTAACCAGGTCCTCCAGAGCTTCCTACAGTCACAGGGAGGAGTAGAGGACGCCATCCTGCAGGCAGACCAGGCCCTCACTGCTGGGGACAAGGCCATGGCAGGTACAGGGCAGGACTGAGCTCTCAGAGGGGAAGGTGGCTCCTGAGTTGTCTTTTGGCAGGTGTGGGAGCAAACACTTCCTGACACCAGAGCTTTCTCTTCTTCCATGGAACCTCTCTGCTACATATGGAAGTAAACGGGGGAGTTTGGGTTATATGTACATCCAATCAGTGCTTTACATCATATGCTGAAAGATGTTGTCTGATGTGGTAGCAGGAACAGTCAGACTCCATTCCACAATATTAAAGCCACTTTATCTCTGAGCAAAGGAGGTGACAGCTCAACATAAGTCATGTTCTCCCCTCTTTAAAATTCTTGTGAAACAGCTGAGTGTGCCAAGAAGGATGCCGCTGAGAGGGAACAGGAGCTGCTAAGAGAGAAACAGAATGAAGAAGAACAAAAAATGGAGGCACAAGAGAGAAGCTTCAAAGAAAACCTGGCCCAACTGCAAGACAAGATGGAAAGGGAAAGAGAAACCCTTCTGAGAAAGCAGGAAACGATGCTGGAGCACAAGCTGAAGGTAAGTCTAGATGGGCCTGGGCGGGGCCTGATGGGGAGACCCTAACTCCTCAGGAATAAAGGGACAAGAATTTGACCTTAAGTCAGATCCCAGAAGGAAATACAAAAACATAGGATTCACTGTAACATCAAAGAGATGTAAATTGGTTTATGTCTGTAAGACTCAGCACCTTCTGTAGTGTTAGGGTTTGAATGGGACCAATAACATGGCCCAGGCTCCTGGACTGCTGTTCATGGTGATTATAGCATCACATTTGTTCCCAAGTGAATAGGACCTCAGTCTTAGAGTCCTTAGAATTTGGGATACAACCGTCAGAGAGCTGGAATAGTTCCATCTGCTCCTGAAAATATCAGATTGTTCCTGGTATAAAATACTGAATGCTGAAAGTTGTAAACTTTGCTACATTTGTTTCCTGATCAGATCTCCTGATTCATCTTATACACCTAAACTAAATGCATTCTTTGTCCCTGCCTGGAGGTTGATAGCTAGAGTTCTGAAGTGAGTCAGCAGGGCCATTTTGGTGACATGTGTGTGGTCATTCTACCTCAGTGAAACTGACAAATATTTAGAACTCACCTACATGTTCTCCCAAAGTGTATTTACAAGGCTGGAACCTCTCCCTGGAGTAGTTTTCAGACCTGACCTATACCCAACTTCTCTGTACCCAAGAAGATGGTGTTGATGGAACATGGGAAACTCTAAACCCTGGATGCTCTCCCTTCTGTGTTGCAAATGTTTGCAAATATTAAAATAATATATATATTTTTTAAAAAAATCGAAAGTGTTAGAGACGTAGACACACATGCATATCAACTGTAGTTGTTTGACACAAAATGCTGATTTGGGGTATTTTCAAAAAGGGATTCTCCTTTTTACAGATGCAAAAAGAGTTACTCACAGATGGATTCAAAAAGGAAGCTGAGGCGTTAGATAAAGAGATAGATCAACTAAAAGAAGGTATTCAAACAACTGAAAAGTCCTTCAATATTTCAGATATCCTTGATATGGCAAGCATGCCATTAATTGCAGTACTCCCTGGGACTTATAAAGTATTTGGTATGGGACTGAAACTTCTCAGTGATCGTATGAAAGGGGCTGAGAAACCCTCCTAAGTATATTTTGAAAGGCTTCTTATGTTTTAGTAGTGTAACACTACAGTTCATTTTTAAAATATATATGTCATGATAGTTGTGTTCAAGAGGAGCTTAAAAACTGATTACCAAAGAATTACTAAAGTTATTACAAAAGTGATTACCAGTGCTTGATATGCCAAAAAAAAAAAATCACACAATTTTGAATGAAAATTCTAGCAATCAGAATCCAACAACTCATTAAAAAGATCATACACCATGACCAAGTGGGCTTTATCCTGGGGATGCAAGGATTCTTCAATATCTGCAAATCAATCAATGTAATACACCACATTAGCAAATTGAAAAATAAAAGCCATATGATTATCTCAATAGATGCAGAGAAAGCCTTTGACAAAATTCAACATCCATTTATGATAAAAATTCTCCAGAAAGCAGGAATAGAAGGAACATACCTCAACATAATAAAAGCTATATATGACAAACCCACAGCAAACATTATCCTCAATGGTGAAATATTGAAAGCATTTCCCCTAAAGTCAGGAACAAGACAAGGGTGCCCACTTACACCATTACTATTCAACATAGTTTTAGAAGGTTTGGCCACAGCAATCAGAGCAGAAAATGAAATAAAAGGAATCCAAATTGGAAAAGAGAAATAAAACTCTCAGTGTTTGCAGATGACAAGAGCCTCTATTTAGAAAACCCTAAAGACTCCACCAGAAAATTACTAGAGCTAATCGATGAATACAGTAAAGTTGCAGGATATAAAATCAATACACAGAAATTCCTTGCATTCCTATACACTAATAATGAGAAAATAGAAAGAGAAATTAAGGAAACAATTCCATTCACCATTGCAACGAAAAGAATTAAATACTTAGGAATATATCTACCTAAAGAAACTAAAGACCTGTATATAGAAAACTATAAAACACTAGTGAAAGAAATCAAAGAGGACACTAATACATGGAGAAATATACCATGTAAATGGATCAGAAGAATCAATATAGTAAAAATGAGTATACTACCCCCAAAGCAATCTACAGATTCAATGCAATCCCTATCAAGCTACCAGCAGTATTTTTCACAGAGCTAGAACAAATAATTTCACAATTTGTATGGTAGTACAAAAAGAAAAAAACTCAAATAGCCAAAGCAATCTTGAGAAAGAAGAATGGAACTGGAGGAATCAACCTGCCTGACTTCAGGCTCTACTACAAAGCCACAGTCATCAAGACAGTATGGTACTGGCACAGACAGAAATATAGATCAATGGAACA
>NW_024073953.1:0-3542 GCF_014754425.2 Oryx dammah
ACAAGGGAGGGTCCCAGAAGTCCCCGTCGTAACTCGAGAAGGTCTCGTTATAACTCGAGAAAATCCAGGAGGTTCTTCCCGCCCGGCGAGATGAGGCCCTTTTCCGCTGAGGCGTCTCGAGGCAAATCACCCCTTCCCTCTTGAACATGGAAAGGGTCCTTCACACCCTTGCTGCAACTCAAGAAGTTCCCCGACATACCAGGCTCCACTCGAGAGGAACACCGAGAGTCCCGCCCACATCAAGAGGAACCCCGTTTGCTCCACAAAGCTCGAGATGAGTGTTCCTTTCCCTGCTTCGTCGGGAAAGGAATCCAGTCTTTCCTGTCCCATCTCGGAGGAGGCGCTCTTCACAGCAAAGTCGAGAGGAACTCCAGGGGTCGTGCCACCATTCCCAATGTGCACAAAATGTCTCAGTCCACTCCAGAAGAACCTGATTTCCCTGCACTTCCTCGACATGCACGCCCAGGATCGACTCACACCACAGTGGCACGTGTGAAAGCCCTGTCGGAAAGCCTCGTATGAAAGCCTCCAAAGAATGCCACAGATCCCTGTATCAAGGCGCAGGAAGCCTGTCACGGCTGCTCCAGCTCGTGAAGAAAGCGGACGTGCATATCCCCACTCGAGTCGAGGACTGTCTCCCCTGAGAAGCCTCCAGAAGGACCCCAAGTTCCATGTCAGCACTGGAGAGGAATCCTCAGGTTCCGTCATAGACTCCACACGAGGTCTTAGGCTCCGACACCGACTGCAGAGGAATCCCGAGAGGCCCCTCCCAACGCAACTCCCATGGAGACTGGCCTGTCCTGAAGCCACAAGGGAGGGTCCCAGAGGTCCCCGTCGTAACTCGAGAAGGTCTCGCTGCAACTCGAGGAAATCCAGGACATTCTCCCCTCCAGGCGAGATGAGGCCTTTTTCCCTTGAGGCGTCTCAAGGCAAATCACCCCTTCCCTCTTGAACTTCGAAAGGGTTCTTCACACAATTGCTGCAAATCAAGCAGTTCCCCGACATAAAGGCCTCCACTCGAGAGGAACACCGAGGGTCCCGCCCACATCAAGAGGAGCCCCGTTTCCTCCTAAAGCTCCAGATGAGGGTAGATGTCCCTGCTTTGTCGGGAAAGGATTCCCGGCTTTCCTGTCGCATCTCGGAGGAGGCGCTCTCCACAGCAAAGTCGAGAGGAACTCCAGGGATCGTGCCACCATTCCCAATGTGCGCAAAATGTCTCAGTCCACTCCAGAAGAACCTGATTTCCCTGCACTTCCTCGACATGCACGCCGAGGATCGACTCACACCACAGTGGCACGTCTGACAGCCCTGTCGGAAAGCCTCATGGGAAAGCCTCCAAAGAATGCCACAGATCCCTGTAGCAAGGTGCCGGGAAGCCTGCCACGGCTGCTCAAGCTCGAGAGGAAAGCGGACGTGCATGTCCCCACTAGAGACGAGGACTGACTCTCCTGTGGATCCTCCAGAAAGACCCCAAGATACATGTCAGCACTAGAGAGGAATCCTCAGGTTCCATCATAGACTCCACACGAGGTCTTAGGCTCCGGCACCGACTGCCTAGGAATCCCGACAGGCGCTTAGCAACTTGCATGGAGACTGGCCTGTCCTGAGGCCACGAGGGAGGGTCCTAGAGATCCCCGTCGTAGCTCGAGAAGGTCCCGCCGAAACTCGATAAAATCCAGGAGGTTCTCCACTCCAGGCGAGATGAGACCCTTTTCCGCTGAGGCCTCTCGAGGGAAATCACCCCTTCCCTCTTGAACTTCGAAAGGTTCCATCACACCCTTGCTGCAATTCAAGAAGTTCCCCAACATACAGGCCTGCACTCGAGAGGAACACCGAGGGTCCCGCCCGCATCAGGAGGAGCCTCGTTTCCTCCTAAAGCTCGAGATGACGGAGTCTTTCCCAGCTTCGTCGGGAAAGGATTCCCGGCATTCCTGTCGCATCTCGGAAGAGGCGCTCTCCACAGGAAAGCCGAGAGGAACTCCAGGGGTCGTTCCACCATTCCCAATGTGCACAAAATGTCTCAGTCCGCTCCAGAAGAACCTGATTTCCCTGCACTTCCTCGACATGCACGCCGAGGATCGACTCACACCACAGTGGCACATGTGACAGCCCTGTCCGAAAGCCTCGTGGGAATGCCTCTAAAGAATGCCACAGATCCCTGTATCAAGGCGCCGGGAAGCCTGCCACGACTGCTCCAGCTTGTAAGGAAAGCGGACGTGCATGTCCCCACTCGAGACGAGGACTGACTCCCCTGTGGAGCCTCCAGAAGTACCCCAAGATCCATGTCAGCACTGGAGAGGAATCCTCAGGTTCCGTCATAGACTCCACACGAGGTCTTTGGCTCCGGCACCGACTGCAGAGGATTCCAGACAGGCCCATCACAACTCGCATGGAGACTGGCCTGTCCTGAGCCCAGAAGGGAGGGTCCCAGAGATACCCGTGGTAACACGAGAAGGTCCCGCCGCAACTCGAGGACATCCAGGAGGTTCTCCCCTCCCAGCTAGATGAGGCCCTTTTCCGCTGAGGTGTCTCGAGGCAAATCACCCCTTCCCTCTTGAACTTCGGACGGGTCCTTCACAGCCTTCTGCAATTCAAGAAGTTCCCCGACATACCCACCTTCACTCAAGAGGAATACAGAAGGTCCCGCCCACATCAAGAGGAGCCCCGTTTCCTCCTCAAAGCTGGAGATGAGGATTCCTTTTCCTGCTTCGTCTGGAAAGGATTCCCGGCTTTCCTGTCGCATCTCGGAAGAGGTGATCTCCACAGGAAAGTCGAGAGGAACTCCAGGGGTCGTGCCACCATTCCCAATGTGCACTAAATGTCTCAGTCCACTCCAGAAGAATCTGATTTCCCTGCACTTCCTCGAAATGCACGCCGAGGATCGACTCACACCACAGTGGCACTTGTGACAGCCCTGTCGGAAACTCTCGTGGGAAAGCCTCCAAAGAATGCCACAGATCCATGTATCAAGGCGCCGGGAAGCCTGCAACGACTTCTCCAGCTCCTAAGGAAAGCGGACGTGCATGTACCCACTCGAGTCGAGGACTGGATGCCCTGTGGGGCCTCCAGAAGGACCTCAAGATCCGTGTCAGCACTGGAGAGGAATCCTCAGGTTCCATCATAGACTCCACACGAGGTCTTAGGCTCTGGCACCGACTGCCTAGGAATCCCGACAGGCGCTTCGCAACTTGCATGGAGACTGGCCTGTCCTGAGGCCATGAGGGAGGGTCCTAGAGATCCCCGACGTAGCTCGAGAAGGTCCCGCCGAAACTCGATAAAATCCAGGAGGTTCTTCACTCCAGGCGAGATGAGACCCTTTTCCGCTGAGGCCTCTCGAGGGAAATCACCCCTTCCCTCTTGAACTTCGAAAGGTTCCATCACACCCTTGCTGCAATTCAAGAAGTTCCCCAACATACAGGCCTGCACTCGAGAGGAACACCGAGGGTCCCGCCCGCATCAGGAGGAGCCTCGTTTCCTCCTAAAGCTCGAGATGAAGGAGTCTTTCCCAGCTTCGTCGGGAAAGGATTCCCGGCATTCCTGTC
>NW_024073954.1:0-3542 GCF_014754425.2 Oryx dammah
CAAAAACAAGACCAGGAGCTGACTGTGGCTCAGATCATGAACTCCTTATTGCCAAATTCAGACTTAAATTGAAGAAAGTAGGGAAAACCGCTAGACCATTCAGGTATGACCTCAATCAAATCCCTTATGATTATACAGTGGAAGTGAGAAATAGATTTAAGGGACTATATCTGATAGATAGAGTCTCTGATGAACTATGGAATGAGATTCGTGACATTGTACAGGAGACAGGGATCAAGACCATCCCCATGGAAAAGAAATGCCAAAAAGGAAAATGGCTGTCTGGGGAGGCCTTACAAATAGCTGTGAAAAGAAGAGAGGCGAAAAGCAAAGGAGAAAAGGAAAGATATAAGCATCTGAATGCAGAGTTCCAAAGAATAGCAAGAAGAGATCAGAAAGCCTTCTTCAGTGATCAATGCAAAGAAATAGAGGAAAACAACAGAATGGGAAAGACTAGAGATCTCTTCAAGAAAATTAGAGATATCAAGGGAACATTTCATGCAAAGATGGGCTCGATAAAGGACAGAAATGGTATGGACCTAACAGAAGCAGAAGATATTAAGGAGAGGTGGCAAGAATACACAGAAGAACTGTACAAAAAAAGATCTTCATGACCCTGATAATCACAATGGTGTGATCACTAATCTAGAGCCAGACATCCTGGAATGTGAAGTCAAGTGGGCCTTAGAAAGCATCACTACGAACAAAGCTAGTGGAGGTGATGGCATTCCAGTTGAGCTATTTCAAATCCTGAATGATGATGCTGTCAAAGTGCTGTCAAATATGCCAGCAATTTGGAAAACTCAGCAGTGGCCACAGGACTGGAAAAGGTCAGATTTCATTCCAATCCCAAAGAAAGGCAATGCCAAAGAATGCTCAAACTACTGCACAATTGCACTCATCTCACACACTAGTAAAGTAATGCTCAAAATTCTCCAAGCCAGGCTTCAGCAATACATGAACCATGAACTTCCTGATATACAAGCTGGTTTTAGAAAAGGCAGAGGAACCAGAAATCAAATTGCCAACATCCTCTGGATCATGGAAAAAGCAAGAGAGTTCCAGAAAAACATCTATTTCTGCTTTGACTGTGTGGATTACAATAAACTGTGGAAAATTCTGCAAGAGATGGGAATACCAGACCACCTGACCTGCCTCTTGAGAAATCTGTATTCAGGTCAGGAAGCAACAGTTAGAACTGGACCTGGAACAACAGACTGGTTCCAAATAGGAAAAGGAGTACGTCAAGGCTGTATATTGTCACCCTGCTTATTTAACTTCTATGCAGAGTTCATCATGAGAAATGCTGGGCCGGAATAAACACAAGCTGGAATCAAGATTGCCGGGAGAAATCTCAATAACCTCAGATATGCAGATGACAACACCCTTATGGCAGAAAGTGAAGAGGAACTAAAAAGCCTCTTGATGAAAGTGAAAGAGGAGAGTGAAAAAGCTGGCTTAAAGCTCAACATTCAGAAAATGAAGATCATGGCATCTGGTCCCATCACTCCATGTGAAATAGATGGGGAAACAGTGGAACAGTGTCAGACTTTATTTTTTGGGACTCCAAAATCACTGCAGATGGTGACTGCAGCCATGAAATTAAAAGACACTTACTCCTTGGAAGAAAAGTTATGACCAACCTAGATAGCAGATTCAAAAGCAGAGACATTACTTTGCTGACTAAAGTCCATCTAGTCAAGGCTATGGTTTTTCCTGTGGTCATGTACGGATGTGAGAGTTGGACTGTGAAGAAGGCTGAGCACTGAAGTATTGATGCTTTTGAACTGTGGTGTTAGAGAAGACTCCTGAGAGTCCCTTGGACTGCAAGGAGATCCAACCAGTCCATTCTGAAGGAGATCAGCCCTGGGATTTCTTTGGAAGGATGATGCTAAAGCTGAAACTCCAGTACTTTGGCCACCTCATGTGAAGAGTTGACTCATTGGAAAAGACTTTAATGCTGGGAGGGATTAGGGGCAGGAGGAAAAGGGGACAATGGAGGATGATATGGCTGATGGCATCACGGACTCGATGGACGTGAGTCTGAGTGAACTCCAGGAGTTGGTGATGGACAGGGAGGCCTGGCGTGCTGCAATTCATGGGGTCGCGAAGAGTCAGACACGACTGAGCGACTGAACTGAACTATCAAAGTTTATTTATGCAGTTTTCCATTACTTTTTTAAAATATATATGTTGTCCGATTGGGTTACATGCTCCTGCTCCAGTTCCAGGTCCTATGGATTTCTTTGGAATGTTCTAACAGGGCTTTGGAACCCTTCTTCAGTATGTGCTTGCATCCTTGATGATTTTTAACGAATAAACTGTTTAAATTAGAAATCAGAGTTCAGTGCAGACTAAGCTCCTTAATATGCAAAAGCAGTCCAAAGATTATAGGCTTAGAAAAATGTCCTGTGAAGATGCTACAGGTGAAAGTGGAAGGAACACAAACGGAGCCATTTGGGTTTAGTACAGATATTAAGCTGAAAGGTGAAGTTTGTAAGCAGAAAAACTGATGAAAGTGAATGAGAGGCATGTCAGGACGTGAACCATAGATGCCCATTAAATTGTACTTCCTTCTCTGTATAGCTTTCTGCTTGTGGTGGTAACAAACGTGCCCTAGCTACATAATCAAATAAAGGGTCGTAATGGTTAGGATTCAAGCCAATTTTGTTCCTCAACTTTAAATAAATTACCATTCCTATATGAATGCTAAACATTCATGTGATGAATTATCATGTAATCATGTAATAAAAAGGGAGTTATCTTTTCTCAAATAGGTTGATTAATACAGTAGTTAGTTACTTTTAACAAAGTATCAGTGTGCAGGCAACTTAACTAGACACAACTTAGCAACTACACAAAGAAATAAGAGCAACAACTGACAAAGGGTAGCCTATTTCTATCCCTCTATGAGCTTCTGGCCAACCTGAGACTCTAAATCTAAAATAAAGTAACCCAAGGGTCAACACTGACTATTGGTCATCTTGAGACAGACCAGTCTGGATCCACCAATCAACCCTCCTGCAAACAGAATTAAATAGAGATTAGCCGGTATTTGTTGACAGTGGAAAGTCAAGAAAGAAGATAAGCGTTGGAAACAAACAGATCTAGGTTTAAATCCTAGCCTGACACGAAGTACGCATCCACTTACAAGCATTTATAACCTGAGGAGTTGTCTTCAGCTTCTCCTTATGTGGGATACAAATTTTCATGCCTGCCGGAGTCCAGCCCCCGCAGGATCCAGGGGAACCTGAAGGAAAGACGGCGTCGGCGGATGATTTAGAGAGAGATAAGGAAAGAATATTGTAGAGAAGAAAATAGAGGAGAGAAAGAGGCTGATATTCCTTGGTTTACATAGAAAGCCAATAAAACTTCGAGACAAGAAGTTTGCCCTGTTCCCGGAGGCCACAGGTGCCTTCCCGGTCTCCCAAGGGAGTGAAGACGCAGAACGTCTTCCCGTTCAGGTCTTAGAAACCCCGGGCAGATAAGTGAACTCAGGGAGCCTCTATGCTCCAAGGGATCAGCCTGAAAAAGAAAGTAAG